>NC_133847.1:2373067-2528305 GCF_047830755.1 Zonotrichia albicollis
AGGGAGGAGGCAGAGGAGGGCAGCTGGGTGGGCTCCCCGAGCTCTCCCCGATGCCAGCATGGCCCACATGGGAGGAGGGGACCCCACTGTCACCTGGATGCAGGGACAGGTCCAGAAGCAGAGGTGTGGGGACCTGAGCTTTGTGCACAACCCTGATGAGAGCGACTCGTGTAAGGCAGAAGGCAGGGAGAGAGGAGAGAGGAGAGAAGGGAGAGGGGAGAGGAGAGAGGGGAGCAGGCACAGGCAGCACTGAGGGACACACACCTTGCTGGGAAAGCAGCCAGGGTTATCCAGGGGTGCTGGAGCAGGAGGCTGGAGCAGGGGTGTCCCTGGCTCCCTCCCTGAGGGGAGAGGCACAAGGCAGCCAGCAGAACCTTCTGGAAGGTCCTGTCCTGCCCACCTCACTTCCAAGCCACAAAATCTCTTCCCTGTGCCAGCATCACTGCTCAGCCCCCTTGCTGCTTCTCCAACAGCATCAACAGAGGGTGGGGAGAGGGGTGTGGGGTGCTGGAACTACAGAATCAACTTCTCTGCATGGGAGAGCAAACACCTCCCGGGGAGCAGACGGCAGCCTGGCTGCCAGGATCCCCCAGCTCCCGGGGCTGCAGGCAGAGGGACAGAGCCCAGGCTGCTCAGGGACTGCAGCCACAAGCCCTGGGTGCTTTGCAGGACTCGGAGCCGCAGGGAAGGGAAAGGCTGAGCCCGGCTCCTCCCACCGTGCCCAGCAAGAGGCGAGTGCAAAGCTCTCAGAGCCAGAGCAGCGGGGCAGGACGGTCCCTTTTCCTTTGGGAAGCTGGTTGAGAACACATCAGCTGAGCTGTGGCTGTCGGGCAGGCAGGGAGGGAGAGGAGGAACACCAAGTGAGTGCCAGAGGCGCGAGGAGGCCCCGTGCCCAGGTGCCGGTTTGTGTGCGCTGCCGGAGCCACCCTCGCACCGCCGCGGGGGCTGGGAGGAGGAGGAGGAAGGCTGGGAGGAAGGGGAGGAGCACCAGGCAGCCTGGCTGCAGTTCGAGCTGCTCGGACCCCTTCACAACTTCTGGATCTTCTCGGCGATAACGATGGGGTTTTCCTTGCGGATCTTCTCGGCAGCTTCTGCCTTGTAGTCGTAGGGGCAGGCGTGCATGTCAGAGTACCGGTGAATGGCACAGAACAGGTTCCCGCAGCGGCAGTCGAAGCCTGAGGGGAGGAAGAGCAGGGACAAAGCCACATCAGACCCCATCCAGCTGGGCAGGAAGGCAGCAGGGCCTGGCTCCTTCCTGCCACGCCAGGAAATGCCACCAATGCAGAGAGAGCAGCAAGGGAGGGGGGGCTGCAGCTCCCCAAGGCCAAAGGGACTCTTCATTCATGGGTGGCTCTTGGCTTTCCTCTGGAGCTCTGTGTGCTTTGGGCAGCCCCAGCTGTCACATGGTGGGAAAGGCTCCCAGAGCAGCTGCTGTCCACATTCCCTGGGGACAAGGGACGTGCCAGGCACTGCAGAGTGCCAGATTGCTAATCCAGACCAGGCTCCCCAGGCAGCCCGAGCTGGAGCTGAGCCCTCCAAGCCAGCCCAGCTCCCCAGGGTCACACAGCAGCAGCTGGGCTGACCAGCAGCGAGCAGCAGAGCTGTCACCACCACAGGATCATGTCTGAGCCACTCAGGCTTCAAAATTCTTACTTTAGTCACTTAATACAGGGACAATGCTCAGAGTGCTACCATTAACACAGCACACTGGGAAAGCAAGGCAGGGAGCAAGCAGGGGATGTGCTGCAGGACAGCAGGGAATCCTGCTCTGTCCCTTCATGTTTTTCCAGCTATAGGCCCACAAACACCTTGCTCCAAGGTGCCAATTTACTCCTGGTTTAGAAAAATAATTTTATCCTAAATGCCCTGAATTCACAGGAGTTCTCTATAAACTGAATCCTAAAGAAGAGAACTTCTCATAGTTTAAAGGAAACCCTCATCCAGGAAAACAATCTTCTCTGCAACCTGAAGGCTGGGCACAGAGCACCCAGCCCAGATCCAGATTTATAAACCCACCCCTATTCTAGGACAGTGCCCATGGATTTCCAGGCAAGCTCAGGTTCAAACTTTCCAGTCTAGACTTGGCCAAAGCCTCTTATATCCATGAAAACAGCCAGTCCCGGGCTGCTGGATGCCCCAAGCAGGCCACAGAAGCAAGTGCTCTGCCAGAATAGCATGACCTGCACAGCTCCAGAGTTAACTTTCTTCCAGAGAAGCACTAAATGCCAGAGATAATTTAGGGGAATGATGTTTTTATTAACAAACCACAGCCAAATTAATTGCTTCACTTTCCAGAAGCTGTTTTCCCATTGATAGCAGTACCCTGACACCATCCAGCACTTCTCTCTCCAGCTTTACAGGCTGCATGCTGAGAGCCATCCTGCTCTCAGGAAGCTAACAGTGGAAATCAGGCAGCATTAACAAATGGGATGAGTCTTGGAGAGGGATTTTCCATTTGGGTCTAGCTCAGTTCATGTCACTGTTACGAAAGCTTTACCACAGACCTGACCAGGAGCGGATTCCAACCCACAGCGAGCTCTGCCTTCCTCTACAGCAGCTTCTGCCAAGAAGCAGGAACAACCAAGAGGTGCTGCTGCATCCAACCCTGCTCCCAAGGGCTGCCAGGACCCTGGCAGTGAGTGGGATGATCCCCAGGCTGCTGCCTCAGCCAGTGCTGCTGCAGGTCAGAGCTCTCCTCCCTCCTCTCCTGCAGCACCACAGCTCCAGGATGGATGTGAGGGGAACCTCCAGCCTCTGACCCTCCAAACCCAGCAGCACCACAGCACTGTGCTCACAGGGCTCTCACTCTGGGCTGCCTGGGGCACAGAGAAGCTTTCCCAGAGGAAGGCACTCACCAGTCAGCCCAATCTTCTTGCGGCAGGTGAAGCAGCGATTCTTCTTCGGTTTCGGTTTTTCCGAAGCCGTCTTGCCCTCAGCCGTGTTCTGGGATATCTCAAGCAGGGTACCTGGAACAGAGGCAAGAGTTTTGCTGCCTTTCTTGATAAACCAAATATTCATTTTATTACAGGAGCTGCTCGAGGCTCTGATTACTCTCTGTGTGCCCTGGCTGTCATACCACAAACGGTGAGATTTGCCTTGTTCCACTGAGATCTCCACCTCACAGCTTTCTCTCTGTTTCAAATGCTTTAAATCCAAAGCTGAATTGGCCTCTGGACGGTGACTGGATAGTCACTACAGCTCAGCTGCTGTACAGCAACACAGCTGTCAGCTGAGCCCACAGTTAATCTTCACAGGGAGAAAAAAAATTAACCCCTTGTAAGTACTACTAATTATTTTTGCTGACTCTTATGTAAGTGTTCCCCAAATGTAGGTCTTAGAATGCTTTACACAGATATCCATCACTGCCTCTAATCTACCAAAAGGAAAACTGAGCTCTCAAAGCCAGATTGTTAAAGGTCATTGATGCTTAGCAGGATTTCCTCCAGTACCTAAGCAGGTTAGAGAAGTCAACAGGAGGGAGGAGCTCCAACTGCTCCTTGGAGCACCTGTGGTGCAGGCTGCTCTGAGGAGACAAAACAGAGACAGCTTTGTGGAGCTTACCCTAAACAGCCTCCTAAAAATTACACAGGCAGATGAAAGGGGCAGGCTCTCCCGAGCCTCTTTTTAACAGCCTCTCACCTGCCTGTTGTAAATTGCCCCTGGGCTTGCAGGCAAGCAGAGATTACCTAACCCACAATGCCCAGCCATGTGTGGTGACTAGAGCCCGGCTTTTTAGCAACCAGCAGCTCCTGGGTTTTTTTAGCTTTCAATGCAAGCAAGCTGTCAGCTGAGCAAAGGAGGGTGGCTGCATGCACATCACCTGCTCATGGCATCAGCTGGAGGATGCCACACTGGGCAGTGACTCTGCTGCACCTCCATCACACTGAGTAACACCCCCCGAGGGACAGCTCCCCCATCACACAGGGTGACAACAACAGGCCTCCAGGCACTGCCACAAAGGAGTCCCCTCTCTGCAAGGCTGGGATGGATCTGTCTCCCTGCCTCCCCCTCGGGAGCTGGCAGGGGAGTGCCGGCAGCGTCAGGCTGTGGGACGCTCCGGGCTCGCTGCCATGCGCTGGGAGAGGCGTCATGGAAGATTATCCTGCTGCCAGCCACTCCAGGGCTGGCAGCCACTCAGCCCTCAGCCCACAGAGCAATCTCTATCAGCCTGCCCTCGAGCACTGCATTTGCTCTCCTCCCTGTCACCAAAACAAGTTTCCTCCTCAGCTCTCAGGTGTGTCTTTACTGCCGGGAGGGGACACACCCCGGGGTCAGCAGCTGTCCCTGCTGCTCCAATGGACTCCTGAGCTCAATGTCACTCAGATCTGTGCAAAGGACAAACCAACCACCCTACCTGATGAGGAAGAAGCCGATGAGGCTTCATCTGTCTTGCTGAATTCCTCTGTCTCGTTGCTGGTTTCCTCTCTGGATATGCTCATGGCTGTCATCTGATGGGTCACAGGAGTCTGAGCGCTGGGAGCATGTGCAGCAGACAAACAAAAAGAGAAAACACAAGTATTTTCATTTGATAGACAGTTATGTGGGAGAGACCTTCAGCCCATAAAGTTTATTTCCTTATATTCAAAAGTAGGTCAGGAGCACAGCAGGTCAATTCCCCTTGAGATTGGGGATCAAAGGTCTTTATAGACATAAATGGAATGAATCTGTGATGATCTCAGTTTCCTTTTGCACCCAATTATATCTCAAAGACAAGGCAAGAGCCTATCCAAACAAGTCCAGAGGGAGAAAAACACAATTATGAGTCAGGGCAGTAATGTGATGGTAGAGCTCAGTGCAGCTCTGTCCTCCTCCCCATCAAACAGGCCCAAGGTCTCTAATCCTGCTGCCACAGCCTCCAGACTGGGTCACCAGCAGGTGCTTTCACTTAGAATCACACGACATTCTGAGCTGATGATCCTGGTGACCTTTCCAAGTCCAACTCTTGACCCTGCACAGGAAAACCCCAAAAATCCCAATACCTGTGACTGAGCAGAAACTGAACAGTTGAACAGAGCCAGGGACAAACAAGGTGCACTGACCAAGATAATTTACTACCAACCCTCTGATACCTCACTCTACTCATCAGACAGCAGCAGCAGCAGATTGAGGGAGACATTTCAATCTTCCAAATAAACTAGAGTCATAACACAAAGTCTGACCCAGCCTGTTCACAGACATATAAAGGATGACAGCCTGTCCCTGGTGTCCCAGAGCTGGATTTCAGCAGGGTTTAGATCCCCTCCCCTCCAGACTCTGCCCCTACCTGGCTTTTGCATCCTCAGCTGTGGAGTCTCCCTCCGCGCACTGTCCTGCGATGGCCTCGGGGGCCATGGGGCTGCTGCTGGGACCACTGGGTGCTGTGAGACAAGAGCAGGCTTGGTCAGGTCTCTGGGCAGTACCAGCCAGTTCCTCAGGTGCTGGACAGTCAAGGAGAAAGCAGAACGAGCACTTCCAGCATGCCTTACACTCCTGTTCCACACTGCAGCTGGGAGGGCACACCCCCGTTGGGATCACTCCCATATCCCTGCTCCTACTCCAAATTTGTGCCAAATTTGGGACTCTGTGGGACAGCAGGGCTGTCTGGATCTTGAACCCAATGGCACTTTGTAACTTCTCCAAGGTGTAAGAACCAGATCCTCATCTGCTGAAAGGAACAGGCTTCAACAGACACATATGGGTTTGTGTCAGCTGAGGATCTAAGCTGGGGTCTTAGGAAGAGCCTTTGTCAGGAAAAGTCATGTTCCTGAGCATATTTTGTGTGGGTGACTCAAAGGAAGCCATGATGAATTCCATGACCCCCAGGAATAAACTGTGGAAGAACTCTCAGAGGCATTTCTCACTCTGTACATGTGGTACTGCACAAACCCCCAGCAAAAGAAATCCCTGCTCACATTTGCAGAGAGCATCCTTCCCCTGTTCCCATCCCAAGTGCAGGAAACAAACCTTGTAAGACATGGCTTTTAGATATCACACTGTTAAGATAAGAATATGATAAATATAGGCCAAATAAAACTTCATTGTGGGGCTTTGTCATGGTTCCCAGCAGCCAGCACCTCATCAGGGAGCAGGAAATAGCTGAAAGCTGGGATCACCATTAGCACATGTGAAATTCTACAGTTTACTGGAAGGTGCTGGCTGGGATGGGGCTTCACAAACTGGTGAGACTGGGAAGAAAGCAAGTGCCTGTCCTGACAGGGAACAGAAGTGCTTGAGGGCTTGGGTCCTTGATTTAGAGCCTTGGGCATCCATAGAAAGGGAAATATGATTTTTCTAAGAGAGGGTAAATCTGCTGGTGGCCGAGCAGTTGATTGAACACAGTTTGTATCCAGACATCCATTTAGGAGAGATTTCCAAGAAAAAATCCTCTACCTGGAGGGCTTATCCGGTCACTGCTCTGCTGCCTCTGCAGGAACTCCTTGTAGCACACGGAGCACATGCCGTTGGTCCGGGGGCTGCCGTAGAAGCCGCAGCCCGTGGTGCACAGCAGAGGCACCTGCGTCTGGTTCGTCTCCTGAGCCATCCTCGCCCCTCCGAGGCACCGAGCTGCAGCCAGCAATCACAAATAAACAGCTGTGAGGGCCCGAGCACCCGGGCATTGTGTGCTGCAGCTGATCAGGAAGGAGCACAAAGGATCCCAAGAGAGCCCGGTTCCTGCACGTGCACAACCTCACCAGGCCCCCAGACCCTCGAGCACTCAGGGCTCATAAAATCCATGTCCTGGGGCCCTAAGTCACCCAGAGCTGCCCAGAGCCAGACTGCAAAGCCAACAGGAACTGGCTCCCAGCTGTCCCTGCTGCACCACGAGGCTCCCTAAACTCCCGGTGACACACGAGCACGTCAGACCCCAACAATCCGCTCTGCACCGGCACCAAATGTGCCCCCACAGCACTGCTGATGCCCCCCCGTGAACACCCACACCTCACACGCCCAGTGCAGGCCCAGTCAGTCACATTTTGGTTTTCATTTCGAGCCTGGTTTAGTTTTTTAATTCTCAGGAAGATGACGCAAGCGATGCAGAAAGAACCCACTGAAGCTCTGCTCTGACATACGTGGGTAAGGGGGATGTTAGCATGGTTAGGCTGGAAATAAGGATAACGTTTTCTTTCCAGCAGTAAGATGTGATTCCAGAACACCTTCCCAGGGAAAACAGCTGACACACTGAAACCTAATTTTAAATTTAATCTTAATAATTTCTCTCTGGATCACATGCAGTTACCTCCAACCCCAGGAACCGGCCCCGTCCAGCCACACACAGTGTACCATTTACAGGGCCAAACCCACCACAGTGCTCCAAATGAGAACCATGAGGCACAAACAAAAACCACACAATATTCCAATGTGTGTGGACAACGTGGCTGCAGCCAGTCCAACTCTGACACAGAACAAGGGGAGAGGATGTGCGCAGGACCATGGTGGGTGCAGGGGGCTCCAGCTCGGGCACAAAGCCACGGCGCTGGTACCAGGAGCTCCCAGCAGTGCTGCCTTCGTGGGGTGCATGAAGCACCCACGACCCCCCAGCCAACCCTGCCGCTTCCCTTCCCGCTCCTACTAAACTTGTTTCACCGAGGGAATAAACAAGACAAACACGAAACCATTACCCTGCCCGGAGCGCTCCCGTGGGACGGAACCGGATCACCTCTGGTTTATCCCTCCTTGTCCTGAGCTGGGGGATGCGGGTTTCGGCTCCGCACCCGGGGGTCCCCCGCAGAGCTCAGACCAGCGCTCCCATGGCCACACCGGGACCCTCCCGGCCCGAACCGGCCTCTCCTCGGGCACTCGCAGCCAGGGCAGCCCCGGCAGCAGCGGATCCCTCGGGGGTCCCGGTCGGTGCCCGCTGCCACACGGACAAACCTTGGGCAGCTGTTGTCGATCAAGTCCCTGCGGAGAGAAGGGGCCGCGGGCTCAGCCCTCCCCGAGCGCCGCACGGCCCAGCCGGGCGGACGGGCCGAGCCGCGGCCCCCGCCGTGCCCGAGCAGCCCGGGGCTGCCGGGATCCCCTGTCCGGCCGGGGAGAGACCCCCGCCCGCGCCCTCCCGCGGCCGGCCCCGGCCCGCCGCCCCCGCCCGCCGCGGCCGGGCCCCGCGCCCCGCTCCCGGCCCGCGGCGCCAATCGAGGCCGAGGCTGCGCGGCCTGCGCGGAGCGGGAGCCCCGGGCCGGGCCCCGCTGGCCGGGCCCCACTCACCGGCGGCGGAGGAGGGCGGGCGGCCCCGGGCCGGGCCGGGCCGGCCCCGGGAGGCTCAGGCGGGCGGCGGGCAGGGAGCGCTGCCGGGAAACATGGCGGGCGCGGGCCCCGAGCGCCTCCCCCGGGGAGGGCCCGGGACGGGGGGGACGGGACGGGGGGGACGCGAGGCCTGGGACGGGCCCGGGGGAGTCGGTAATAACCGGGGAGAGGGCAGGGGGCTGCGGCAGCCCGTGGGGACACGGGCGGGGGTGCAGGGCAGGGGCTGGGGTGTCGGTGTGCTCAGCAGTAGCGGGGCGGGCTGTGACCCCCCCCGGCTGTGGGAACAGGAGTGTGGATGGGCTCCGGGAGTACCGGGGAGAGGGCTGTGAGCCCTGGTTATGGGCACAGGGAGTGTGGGCGTGCTCAGGAATAGTGGGGAGCACTGTGACCCCCGGCTGTGGGCACAGGAGTGTGGTTGGGCTCTGGGAATAGCGGGGAGCACCGTGAGCCCTGCCTGCCCCGGCCATAGGGGCACAGGGCAGGGGCTGGGGTGTGGGTGTGCTTGAGCAATAGAGGCGAGGGCTGTAACCCCCTGGTTACAGAGATTGCGGTGTCCGTGTGCCCTGACTGTAGGGGAGGGAGCTCTGACCCTCTTGGCTGTAGGACCGGGATTACAGATATGCCCCATCTGTAGCTGAGGGGCTGAGACCCTCATGTGGGTGTGTGGGGTGAGACACTGCCGGCTCCCATGCAGAGAGAGGGGTCACAACCACACCCAGGATGAAGGAAGGAGTGTGAGACCGTTGTCCCTTGAGTTACAGGGGCTGGGACACAGATTTGCATGGCTGCAGAGGCTGGGACATTGCAGGGCCTTCAGCTGCAGGGCAGGGGACTGTTGGGGGACATGGCTGTAACTGCTGGGGAAGAGCTTGGACAACGCTCTGCTCACACCTCATCCATAGGGGAGGGATGCCAGCTCTGCCCCAGAGGCAGGAGAGGAGCCGGGATCTCCAGCTCTGGGGTCTGGGGTTGTACACCATCCATAGGGTGAATGGGATGCTCCAGGAGTCTCCAGGTCAAGGGATTCCCAGCTACAAACTTCCTGCTGTTCTTCAGCAAGCACTGGAGGATGCGGGGGGCTATTCAAAGCTTTGCTCAGGTGGCCCAGCTGATCATGGGGCCGATTCCCTCCTGAGCTCGTGTACCCAGCCCTGCATGCAGGACTCCCTTCCCAGCCCGTGTGTCCGTGCTGGAGTCCTGGACTCTCCTCCAAGCCCTTGCCGGGGGTGCAGCCCTCCCCACTGCCATTGCCATGGGCGCAGATCCCATAGGAGAAAACACCCGCCCCCAGCTCTGCTGGGGCTGGGGAGCACCGAGCAGCAAAACCCCCGGGAAGCCACGGCCAGGGAGTGTCCCCAGCACCTCCCTGCCCAAAGCCCTACAGAGATCTGTGCCCTGAGCTCCGGCGGGGTTCGGCCCGGGTTCGGTTCGAAGAGAGGCGCGGGCCGGGCTCCGCTCTGCGGGTGCCTTAGGGAGCCTTTGGGGCACGCAAAGCTCTCTGCGGGGACAGGCTGGGACATTGCCGGTGACAGCACCGCGGGCCGGGAGCGCGGCCACCAGGTGGCACCTGGAACCCACGGACGTGGGCACGGGGACCCAGAAAGGGTGAGGGCACAGAGGGTGGTGTACAGGTACCCAAAGTGGGTGAGGGCACAGGTACCCAGAGAGGGTGAGGGCACAGAGGGTGGTGTACAGGTACCCAAAGTGAGTGGGTGTGCAGGTAGCCAAAGAAGGTGAGGGTACAGAGGATGGGTGCACAAGGACGATGGGTGTACAGGTACCCACAGAAGATGGGTGAACAGGTACCCACAGAGGGTGAGGGCACAGAGGGTGGGTGTGGGTACCCGGGGAAGGTGGGTGCACAGGTACTCACAGACAGTGAGTAGGTATTCAGGGATAGTGGGTGCACAAGTACCTGGGGAAGGTGAATTCACAGATACTCTTGGACAGTGGGTGCACAGGCACCCAGGAATGGTGAGCACACAGGTATCCAGGGATGGTGGGTGCACAGGTACCTGGGGAATGTGAATTCACAGGTACCTGGGGACAGTGGGTACACAGGTACCAAGGGATGGTGAGCACACAGGTACTCACAGACAGTGGGCACACAGGTACCTAGCAATAGTGGGTGCACAAGTACCTGGGGAAAGTGAAAGCACAGGTACCCAGCATGGTGAGTGCACAGCTACCCGCAGAAGGTGAGCACACAGGTTCTCCTAGAGGTGGGCACACAGCTCCATGGGGATGGTGAGTACACAGGTACCCTGGGAAGGTATGAGTACAGGTAATCGGGGAAGGTGGGCATAGAGGTGCCCATGGAGGTGAGGGCACAGGTAACTCACACCCCTGAAGCCTCCCAAGCTTCCCTCACCCACTGCCAGCCCTGCAGAGGGGGTCCCTAGACCCTGCTTTGTTACTGAGGGTCGCTCAGCCAAAAAGGCTCCCTTGGCTAATGAGGTCCCTTGGCTCTTGCAGGCCGGGATGGGGCTGCAGCTCCAGCCCAGTGTGCCCCTGGCTCCTGGGGCTCCCCACGCACCCTCTGGTGCTGCTGTCCTGCTCCTCAAACCCTTCAGCTGTGGGGATCAGGGCACCTTCTGTGGGCGCAAAGCCCCAGCAGCCCCAGCTGGGCAGGTGGAGCACAGGGGCTGCTCTGAGGGCATTTGCAAGGAGATCAGGAGGTGCCTGACCTGGGGGGCTCTGAGATCCCACCTGTGGCTGGGGCAGCACGGCAGGAGCTGTGGAGAGGCAGGGGGCACCAGAGCAGGGCAGGCTGGGCAGTGTGATATTAATACACATTTCCCCGCGGTGTTCTGGCACAGTTTTCAGAGCCAAAGCCGGAGGGAGCTCCTGGCTGACACCCCCTGGGTTTGTTGCTCTCCCTCCTCACTCTCCCTCACCCCCAGATCCAGCGGTCCCCCCACCCCTGTGGCTCCCACAGCACCAGGACGTGTTGATGGAGCATCGTGTCCATCTGTCCTTGAGCCGTGGGAGAGGAGAGGGGAGCTGCCCCCATCCCTGCCGGCATCAGCCCTCTCCCTCCACAGCATCATCTCCGCCTGGGTTATCTAATGGCTGTGGCAGAGCCTTTAAATGTCACCCACTAAAGAGAGAACAACGGCGTCCGGGAAGGGAGGGGAGGCTGGGTGAGACAGGATGGGAAAAACAGGAGCAAAACAGTATCGATTTCCAGCCAATTATCACTGTTATCAAAGCAGAGCAATTAAAGGATGAGGCCACATCGCCAATACCCGGCTGCCCCTCCGAGGCGAGGCGCGGGCTCAGCGGCTCTGTGGAGCACACACAAACACATCCGAGTTCCCTCTGTGCGTGTGTGCTCGGGGCACACGCGTGTGCTCACACACACACACACACACACACGCGGGTCCTGAGCTCTGCGGTGTCTGCTGCGCTTGTTTTCCCGGCGGAGTTAATCTCCCCAGCCCGCTCCACCGCCCCGATCTCCGCGCAGCCAGGATGTGCCTCCCTCCATCTGGCTCTGCCTGAGCCCAGGGAGGGCGGAGGGCGATGGGGACGGCTGGCAGAGCACTGGAGGGGCTGGAGCTGCGGGAACTCAGCGCATTTTTCCTCTTCAGGTCATCCAAAATGTTCTCTCTCCGTGTGCCCATCCCTCTTTCTCCCTCCTCCTTCCTGCTGCCCCAAGGTGCAGGGCCTGGCTCCGACCCTGCTGTGCCCCAGGGCTCTCCAGGCTGCCAGCTGGGCACTCGCCCTGCCATGGTTTTGGCTTTTTACGCTCTTGCAGGATGGATGTGGGAGCCACACAGCTCCAAATCACCATCCCTGTCCTCGGTTTGTCCAGCTGCAGCCCAGGAGACTGAGGGGAGGCTCCTCGGGGGCTGCAGCTCCTCCCCAGGGCAGGCACAGGGGCAGGGGCTGAGCTCTGCTCTGGCACAGGGACAGGAGCCCAGCAAGGGCTGCAGCTGTGCCAGGCCTTGGCATGGAGCTCAGGGCAAGGTTCTGCCCCCCGAGGCTGCTGGGCACTGCCCAGGCTGCCCAGGGAATGGTGCCAAGGCTGCCAGAGCTGCAGGAGCTCCCAGGGCTGCTCAGGGTGGGGCTGTTGGGGTGGCTGTGCAGGGACAGGGCTGCACTGATGATCTTTGTTAGTCTTTTCTCACTCAGGATATTCCAGCATTTTATGATTCTGTGATTCCATCACTGGTGGGTAGTGTTTGGGAGCACCAAAGATGCCAGCAGGGACCAGACCTCTGGTTCAAAATGCAGCCCAGAGCAGTAATGGGGGTTACAATGCACTGTGTCACAGCCCAGTGACCCAGTGGCCCTGGCACAGGGTGCCCAGAGCAGCTGGGGCTGCCCCTGCATCCCTGGCAGTGCCCAAGGCCAGGCTGGACAGGGCTTGGAGCAGCCTGGGACAGTGGGAGGTGTCCCTGCCATGGCAGGGCTGGGATGGGATGAGGTTTAAGGTTCCTCCCAACCCAAGCCAGTCTGGGGTTATACAAACACCCCCAATGAACAGCCTGAGACATGGTGGTGTGGTTCCAGCACTGGGAGGGTCAAACCACAGCCTGGGGCAGACCCCAAAGCCTCCCCCTCCCAGCCTCAGCCTTGTCCCCAAGGGCTGCACTCCCCACATCCAATGGCACAGCTTGAGAGCAGCATCCCCAGCAGCCACCCCAGGAGATGCTTCCCAGGCATCTGGGGAGGAAGGGAAGCTGGGCTCTGGTCCTTTTGCCTGGAAGGGAGCTTATATGGAAAACCACAGAGGCTGACAACAGCAGAAACCCTTGTTTGGCTTTGGCCGCACTCTCAGCAGCTCAGGAGCCCCGTGCTGGCTCTCACCACTGGGAATTGCTGCTTCCCTGGGGAATGGCAGGACCTGAGCCCTGACACCCTGCCTGCTCCCAGTCCCCCCCATTGCCCTGTCCCCTGTCCCCTGGCTGTGCACAGCTAACACATTAACCCAGTGCTGCCCCCAGCCCCGCTCTCCCTGCCTGTGTGACACACATCTGGGCCAGCACAGAGGTGCAGGGGGGCATCAAATCCTTTTAAAAGGCTCAGTGGGTTAGAAACCCCCTTGCAATTACCACCTTCTCCTTGTCTGGTGCACACAAAGGAGCCTCTGGGGCGCTGGGCATGTTCCTGACAAACCCAACAGAGCCACGGGAGCCAGGAGGAAGGGACGGACGCAGGAGCCTTTTCAGACTCTGCTATTTGGTTGCAAACTGCTTAATTTCCTGAACAAAATGATATTTTTGTTGTTGTTGTTGTTTTGATGGAAAGGACAGCACTTTTTTGGCATGGTACAATCCCAGGGCTATTCATCCGTCACCACAGCAACGAGCTCCATCAATGGCCATCCGAGATTGCGGATGATTAGAGACAACATGTAAAAGGTGGAAGACGCTGGGCACCTCGAAAACCTCGTCTTCCCAAATGACTTGAATTATCCTCATTATTTCTCCCCGGCCAATTCTCTCCCCAGTCCGCAGGAGACGTCGCTGTTATATAAACACGGGAAGAGCCAAGTTATGAGAGCAGGGAATGGTCCCTTCTGATGGGGACTGACCTGGAAAGCTCATGACATGGAGGATGAAACCCTCTGAGGTGCTCAGGGCATCCTTCTGTGCCTGGAAGTGGGGAGGAGTGGGGCAGTGCTGCTGTCAGGGACCATGGCTGAGCCTTGGGGTGAGGTGACCACAATTCCTGCTTTTCCCAGTCCTGCAACTCTTCCCTGAACTGTGCCAGCCCATTCCAGGGACTCACTGAGGAGCTTCTTGTTGGTTTGCACCTCAAGGACCCAGCCCATCCCCACCACCAGTTTTTGGGGTAAACCAGAGAGAAAGAGGTCACTGGAGCCTGGAGAAGGTGTGACACATCCCAGTGGAGGGACTTCCTGTGGTGACAGTGTCCTGAAATATGGCAGCCCTGAAACTTTAATGCCCACCTGCAATATTCATGGTGCTTCCGACAGCAGCAAGGTGGGAATTGTGCAGAGCAGCCTGAATATTTCATGGGGGGTTCAGCACTGGGATTTTGGGGATGGTTTCCTGCACTGCCATGGAGTCTGAGGATCCAGTGTGGAGGAAGAGTGATGGCACCCTGAGTCCTTCAGAAATAATCAATGCTTGTTTTGGCCCTGCCCAGGGTGGGAGGAGAGGTCGTGTCCTTTTGGGCATCTCTCTGCTCTGGGGGGATCGGGAGATGCATGGTGACCTCCCAAACTGGCTTTGGTGGCTGTCCCCCACTCTGAGTCCCACAGCACCACAGAGGGGCCCCAAGAGCCCACCCTGGGCTGGGATGTCCTGGTGTCACTACAAGGGACAGGGACAGCAGCTGTCCCCAGTCCTGCAGGGCTGTTTCCTTGCTAGAGGCCCTTGTCCCAGGGCCATGGGAGGTGACGGTCACACGGGTGGCTGGCATCCAGGTCAGCTCTCCATTGGGACATCCCCTCTGTGAGCCAGGTGCTCAGGGCCAGCCTTACACAGGATCCTGACCCAAACTGGCCCAGCCCACCATGGCAAAAGGTCCCCAGAGCAGTGACACCGCAGTGAGGGTGAGGTGATGGTGACAACATCAGGGGACAGCGGCTCCTCCCCACCCTCTGCAGCCCTCCCTGAGCACTCCCTGCCTGGGGGCTGCTGGGGGGTGGCTGCCTCTGAAAGGAGCCCCAAGGGCAGCAGAGCCCCCACCATGGCAGGGACAGGGCTCAAGCACCCTCGTGGTTCCAGCAGAGCCACCATGGGCAATGCAGAGCCCATCATGGTGTGCGTGTCCTCTCCTCACTCCGTGCCTCAGTTTCCCCTCTGTGTGCTGGGGGTGAGCCCTCTGTCTAGGGCATTTTCCAGGACCTCAGGTGAGAGAATGGGATACCAGTTATAGGAATGTGCCCTCTGTTGATGGAGAGACAAAACCCTCCTTTGTCCCCTCAAAAAGGAAAGAAGCCCAGAAGTTTCTCTCCTCGATTAGGTGAAAAGACATCTCATAGGATCTGGGGGACTTCACCTCAAACTTAAGGATGGCCAATTGCACAGGAGCCAAAATGTCCTGCCTGAGCAACTAGAAAAAGAAGAGAACAAAGAAACCAATGGCTTTTGTGAGGTATTTTACCAGGAGCAAGAACCTCTTGCACCTGGATTGGTTTTTCTCTGTAAAAAGTTTTGTTATTTTGCCTCTTATTAAACTTTTTTGTTTCCAACACTGCAACAGAAGCCATCCTGCTGATTGTATGCCTTCTAAGGTAGCTGAGCTGTCTTGGGTGAGAAATAGATCTCCAAGAGCTTATGAGACCTGGCTTGAGGAGTCTCCCATTGCGATCAGTGGGTTCCTGACTCCATCCAGGGACAGACCTCAGCCCTGAGCACACAGATGGGAAGGGACACGAGTGCCCATCCTTCTCTTCATCGATGGAGCAGCACAAGGAGGCAGAGTGTGGGTGCTTCCCCTGAGCCCAGCACCAGGCAGGATCAGCTTTGCTGCCCTTCTGGAAGGTTCTGGGGCTTCTCCTTGGAGCAGGGGGCTGGGGACTGCTGTCACCACCCCTGAATGGCTCCTGGGGTACATGGACATGAGGGACAGCTCTGCCCCAGTGTGGGAAGGTGTCCTTGGGGCAGAGGTTGGTCCTGGAGAGTGAACCCTGCACTGTTTTTTCCTCCTTTTCTCTGGAGCCACCCTTGCTGTCCCCCAGTGCCACATGTGAGGTGCTGGCACCTCTGCTCTGGGACATTTGGGCCATTCAGGGCTCCAAGTGCTGGCTCCTGCCTTGGGCTCTTCCCCTCCTTCAGTCCCCACCGTGGTGCCCAGGGCCCCTGCTTAGGGGGCACCCCCTGGCCAGGAATGGTCCCCCAAATCCCACCTTCCCCCTGCTCCCCAAGCTCCCCTTTGGCTCCCATCTGCTCCCCAGCACCCCCAGCACCTCAGGGCAGGGGAGGAATGGCCAAAACTACACCAGGGAGCCGTGGCTCTGATCAGGCTCGATTGGAGCCGATAATTAACAGCAAGAGAAGATCGATAAGGGAAGCAGCTGTGCTGCAGCCAGGGACAGGGACAGGGACAGGGACAGGGACAGGGACAGGGACAGGGACGGGGACAGGGCTGGGGCCCCTCCTGCCACCCCGGGGGTGCCCCTCTCTGCCCCCTCAGTGCCAGGGCTCTGCTGGCATCCTGCATTCCCACAGGAGCAGGAGGATGGAACATGCACACTGAGGGCTTGGCCATGTCCCCCGGGGAACCAGCCACCACCACCAGGCTGGGGGTGACAACGGAGGGACCCCTCCCCATCCCACAGACCCCAGGCCACACAGACAACGCAGCCGGAGCCCACGCTCCAGGTCAGGGAGCTGCGGGGTGGGAGAAGGAGTTAATTCCTACACCGAAAAGCTCTTTGCCGGCATCTCGTCTCTAATGGAAGAGTCATGTCGGATTAGCGGGAGGGCGGACGAGGCGCCGAGCGAGCGCCCGGCCCGGCGGGCCCGGCCCCGGGGACAGCGGGGGCAGCCATGCGGAATGGCAGATCTGGGCCACTGTGCCAGCGCCGCCGGGGCCAGCGCGGACCGGGGAGCGGCTCCGTGGAGATCCCACCCGGGATTCCATCCCCAGCCACCCCCATCCATCCCCAGCCACCCCCCGAGCCCGGGGATGCTTCACCTGTGCGCCCACCCGGGGCTCGGAGGGAGGGAGGAAGAGAGGGAGGATGGAAGGAAAGGAAGGAAAGGAAGGAAAGGAAAGAAAGGAAGGAAAGGAAGGAAAGGAAAGAAAGGAAGGAAAGGAAGGAAAGATGCTCCGGGAAGGGCCAGACGAAGCGAAACCCTCGGGGCACGGCGGGGTTTGGGGCTCAGGGGCCACTGGACCTTCCCGCGGTGCCGGTGCCATCGGAGGGGAGGGGACAGCGCGGGGGACACGGCAGGTGATGGCTGAGACACCGAAATTCCCTGTGGGGACTGCTCCAGACGGAAGGGAAGGGAAGGGAAGGGAAGGGAAGGGAAGGGAAGGGAAGGGAAGGGAAGGGAAGGGAAGGGAAGGGAAGGGAAGGGAAGGGAAGGGAAGGGAAGGGAAGGGAAGGGAAGGGAAGGGAAGGGAAGGGAAGGGAAGGGAAGGGAAGGGAAGGGAAGGGAAGGGAAGGGAAGGGAAGGGAAGGGAAGGGAAGGGAAGGGAAGGGAAGGGAAGGGAAGGGAAGGGAAGGGAAGGGAAGGGAAGGGAAGGACTCCCCGAGCCCCGGGGGCTCCGCAGCCGCTGCAATCCAATCGCCGAGGGCCAGCGATGCCCGGGAGATGGAAAAGTGGGTCAGGCACATTGGACACCATGTGCTCCTCCTCTCCTTTCACACTCCTTATCGCAGAGCCGATGGTAAATAAACCAGCCCGTCTCCCCAGCAACCCCGGCGGGCGCTGGGCTGTGCCGGGAGCGGAGTCCAAGGTGAGCCACGGTGGCAGCCATGGGAGCCAGCCCGGGCAGCTGCGAGCCCGGCATGAGCAGGAAGCCCCAGCCCGTGGTGGGAGCAGGGTCTGCCCGGCAGCCAGGGACCCCCACCCCGGTCTGCTGGGTGGGAAATGTGGGGAAGGCCCATGTCCTGTGTGATCTGCCCCTGCAAAGGACACTGAGTGCTCCCGAGCTTTCACTGGTTCTGGCAGAGCCCAAAATGGAAAAACTCCCAAAAATGGGGATATTTGCCCCAAGGAAGCACAGTGAGGTATTTGAGGTGCCTTGTCTCCCTTGGGATCTGTCAGCAGGAGAGCATCAGAGCATCCCTGACCCACTGACCTGTAAAAAGGAGGTATCCCAGAGGGGCCTCACCTTGTACCACCCCACCGAGCATCCCCCTCCTCGGGTAACCCCAGTGGCTCTCCCGAGGCAGGGCTGGGTTCCTGCCACCCCCCTCCAGCTGCTTAAATCAAGCAGAGCCCTTTGTTTTCTCCTTTCATATTATTTAATTCTCCTCTCCTCACTTGCACTGCAGGGGCAGTGGCTAAGCCCAGGGCTTTGCTAAGCTGGGATCGTATTAAAAGAGCAGAGAGGAAGAGAGTTTCTGGTGCTAAGCTGCTTGTGGTAACAAAGATGGATTTAAGGAAACTGCTCCCATAGCGATATTATTGCCCAAAAGCACCCAAACCCCAAGGGAGAACACCTGGGGATGCAGGGAAAGGCCTTGGGGTGTTCCAGCTGGGATGCACCGGGCACTGCAGGGCTGGGGGTCCTGTGTGGGGCCAGCAGGTGATGCCACAGCAGGAGCTGGGACCCACAAGCAGAGCTGAGCCCTCAGAGGGGGCTGGCACAGCCCTTTGGGGCTGGCAACAGTGGGTGGCTCACCTGGGCTTTGGCTGCATTAAAAGCTAAGCCCTCTGGCACGGCTTTTTCCAGAGCAGCAGCCAAAAAGGCGCTTAGGGGCCGAGGCAGGTGCCTGCCAAGCCCTAATTAGGGCTGCTCAGCGGGGCTAAAGCACAGCCCCGGCTCTGCAGGGCAGGGCTGAACCATCAGGGATGCCACTGCTGGGCTTGGGGTGTTTGCTGGGAGGGAAAAACCCCTCCTTCCTTCCAAAAAACCCTCCTTCCTTCCAAAAAACCCTCCTTCCTTCCCAACACTGCACCCCGTGGGAGCTGCCAAGCCTCCCTTTGGGCTTGGCATCCCCAAACCAGCAGGATGCACTGATCAGAGCCCGGGCATGGGCAGGGCCAGCAGCAGATTTCTGGGCACTTTCCTCCTCCCTGCTCTTTACCTCGCCTTCTCTCTGCATTAACATGTTAACTTTGGCCAAGAGCTTTTCCCACTGACCTACTGATCTTTCCTATTTCGGTGCCTGGAATTAAGGGATTGCTGGGATTAACTTGCACTAAAGCCTCCAGATCGGCTCTGGAACGGGACGCCCAGGTACGGGCACCGTGGGCAGCCTGGGGGCAGGAAGGAGCCTGGCAGTGCCCCAGGGGCACCGGGGGCACCGGGGGCAGGAGCCTGGCAGTGCCCGAGGGCTCCAGCGTGGCTGAGACAGGGCAGCACCCACTGTGCTGGCAGCTCTGCTTCTGCTGCTCCCATTGCCAGGGTTTTGGACCCAAACGCTCCCACCCTCCCATTGCCAGGGTTTTGGACCCAAATGCTCCCACCCTCCCATTGCCAGGGTTTTGGACCTGCTGTGCCCAGGGCTGGGCACCCACACAGGTGATAGGCAGGGTGGGTGCAGAGTCCTGGCTGCCCACCCAGGGCTCTGCCTTGGGAAGCAGCTGCTGCCTGGAAAAGGGGCTTGGAAGCTGCACAGCCCCTCGGTGGCATCCCTGCTGCCAGGACAGCACCTTGACCAGCAGCATTTTCCTGCTGCCAGCCCCAGCCTGGGGTGCCACAGCCATGCCCAGCCCAGGATGCTCCTGGCACCTGCCACATCCTCTGCCTGCCCCACAGGGTGATGCCCCAGTGCCACCAGCCCCCAGAGCCTCACTGTTGGTGGCAAAACCAGAGCCGCCCCCTTGGTGGCCCTGCGCTATCTTTTTTGCAGCATTTCCACAATATTCCAATATGGGGGCAAAATAAAATCTCCAAATTTACCCTTTTCACCCCAGATTGGAGATTCCCCTCAAAGGCAGGTGGCTTTTCCACCTGGAAGGACCATGCCACATCCCAGCCCTAGGGTCTGTGTCACTGCCAGGTGCCCCCACCTGCTGTGGGACCCCTGTGCTTGCCACCAGGCACAGGAGAAGCAGCATCACATGAAACTCAGCAATTTTGTGGCTGGGAAGTTCAAAAAGATGGAGGTGAAGGAGGGGCTGGAGGGGGGGCAGGAACAACCCAGCTTTGAAGGTGCCTGGAGATTAACTCAAGGCCATGGTTGAGGCTCGGAGACTTTTACAGCAAAACCTCATTAAGGCGGGAGCGGGGGGAACGGGGGGAGTCAGGAAATCTTCTAAGCAGGAGGAAAAATGTTTGATTCAGCAGAAACAAGTGGGAAAAAAGCCCCCTTGAGTCCCCCCACTCCGCTTTTATCTGTCCTGGGGGGATTGGGGCTGAATATGAAATCTGCCCCTTTCCTCTTTCCTGTTTATCTCCTAATTATGACGCTGGAGATTCGGTGCCCGGACGGTGCCGAGCTGGGGCTGTGCCAGGGGGAGCTGCCCGGGGAGCCCCTGCACCCCTCGCTGCTGGGCTGAGCCCCTGGGGCTCCAGGGAGGGAGGGGGTGCTGATGGGAGGGCAGGAATGTCCTCCAGGTGCCGATTTGGGTGTCATTGGTGCAGTGAGGTGGGTCAGGGCTCTGCAGCCTGGGCCAGGGGATGCTGCCTTTGCCCCTCCCCAGGGACCACCGAGCCCAGAGGGGTGAGCAGGGCTGGGCTGGGCCCCTGGGGCCAGGGCAACCAGGGACAAAGGGAGCAAAGCCCCCAGGGTGAGCACTGCAGCCACCCACGGTCACCAAACACCACGGCCCAGTGACCTACTTGGGGCAGCAGTGAGATATGGGAGTGTGGGATGGGGATGGAGAGAGGCATGGAGAATGGGACAGGGATGGAGAGAGGGATGGGGATGGAGAGAGGGATGGGATGGAAATAGGGGTGGGATGGAGAGAGGGATGGAGAGAGGGATGGGGATGGAGAGAGGGATGGGGATGGAGAGGGGGATGGAGAGAGGGATGGAGAGAGAGATGGGGATGGAGAGGGGGATGGGATGGAAATAGGGGTGGGATGGAGAGCGGGATGGGAACGGGGACGGGGATGGAGACAGGGATGGGATGGAAACAGGGATGGAGAGAGAGATGAGGATGGAGAATGGGACAGGGATGGAAACAGGGATGGAGACAGGAACAGGGATGGAGACAAAGATGGGGATGGAGACAGGGATGAGGGTGCAGATGGACAGGGATGCAGGAAGAGACAGGGATACAAACAGTGATGGTGATACAGGCAGGGATGGGGATGAAGGCAGGGGTGTGGATGCAGGCAGGGATGGAGGTGCAGGCACGGATGGGATGTGGGAAGGGATGGGGATGAGGCAGGGATGGGGATGAAGGCACAGATGGGGATGCAGGCACGGATGGAGGTGCCGTTCTCCACCCCATGGGCACCCAGAGCCGCTGCCCGGGGCACGGTAGGATCCAGCCCGGCCCTGGTTCCCCTCCCCCGGCCCCTACGGAAGGCTCAGCGGTCACTAATTGCTCGGGACACCCCTCGGGGTGCGGGGGGAGGCTGAACGTTCCTCCCCCGGCAGCTCTGCTGGCCACGGCTCCAATTAGCCTCGTTACCTGCGTCGCTGCTGATTAGGGCCGGGTAATTGCCCGGCGTTCGGTGTCCCTCAGAGCCGCATGGCAGCGCCTATTGCATAAGCACCGGGCCGGCGTTACGTGAGCCCCGAGCGAGCCAGGCCAGCCCGGGGGCTCCGGTTACAGCCGGCCCTGCTGCCCCCTGCTCCCGGCCCCGGGCGGGGACAGGGACAGCCCCCACGGGCCGCAGGGCTCAGGGGTGCACCCCACTGCTGCCTCAGTTTCCCCGTTCTCCGTGCTCTGCTTTGCACTCACAGTGTGTCCTGATAACACCCACCCTGCACCCACGGCCCCATGGGCCCTGAACACCACAGCCCCATGGCCCCACAGCCCCATGCCATGGCTCCTGAACACCACAGCCCCACAGGCCTACAGCACAGCACCATTCCATGGCCCCGCAGCCCCACACCACCACCTCATGATCCCACAGCCACATACCACAGCCATTTTACATGGCCCCATTACCCCATGGCCCCACAGCCCCATGCCATGGCCCCTGAACACCACAGCTCCACAGCACAGCCCCATTCCATGGCCCCACAGTCTCACACCACCACCCCATGGCCCCACAGCCCCACACCACAGTACCATTTCATGTCCCCATAGCCCCACACCACCACCCCATGGCCCCATAGCCCCCCACCACAATCCCATTCCATGATCCCACAGCCCCACACAACAGCCATTTTCCATGGCCCCATTACCCCATGACCCCACAGTCCCATCCCATGGCCCCACAGCCCCACAGCCCGTGCCATGGCAGCCTTTGCATAAGCAGCAGCAGCAGAGGTGCAGTGACTCACAGCCCTGCAGCGAGGCCACGTGCCCAGCACCCTGCCTGATCCCACTGCCTGCCAGGCCTGGCACAGCTGGCACAGCCGCCTCTCATGCCCGCGGTGTGAGGGCACTGCCCCGTTTGCTTTGGCACAGCCGAGGTACCCCCATCCTGCAGTACCGAGGCAGCAGGGAGAGAGGGAGGGAGGGTGGCACTGACACCGTGGGGAGCACAAAGCAGTGACACCCAGCCCTGGGCAGGGGGTGCCCCCCTGTGCCGCCCCCACAGCTGGGGGCACAATGAGGATCAATGACTGCAAGTGCTGCAGTTCTGCTGCAGCCCCCCAGCCCCCAGTGCTGGCCCCACCCTCAGAGAGTGTGGGGAACATGGCTGGGCCCTCATCCAGCCCTGAGGGTGAGGGACAGGACCCTCATCCAGCACTGGGACTGGGGGACAGGACCCTCATCCATTCCAGATATTGGGGCACAGGACTCTCATCCAGCCCAGGGATGGAGGGACAGGACCCTCATTCATTTCAGATATTGGGGGACAGGACTCTCATCCGTTCCAGGGATTGAAGGACACGACCCCCATCCAGCCCTGGGGCTGAGGGACTCCCAGAACCCTCATCCATTCCAGATATTGGGGGACAGGACCCCCATCCAGCCCTGGGGCTGAGGGACTCCCAGAACCCTCATCCATTCCAGATATTGGGGGACAGGACCCCCACCCAACCCTGGGACCCCCAGGACCCTCATCCAGCCCTGTGAGTCGGGGACAGGGCCCTCATCCATTCCAGGTATTGGCGGACAGAACCCTCATCCAGCCCAGGGACTGAGGGACAGGACCCCCATCCAGCCCTGGCACTGGGGGACAGGACCCTCATTCAGCTCAGGCACTGGGGGATGGGACCCCCATCCAACCCTGGGACCCCCAGGCCCCCCATCCAGCCCTGGGACTGGAGGACAGGACTCCCATCCATTCCAGGGATTGAGGGAACCCCAGGACCCCCATGCAGCCCTGGAACTGGAGGACAGGACTCCCATCCATTCCAGATATTGGGGGACAGGACCCCTATCCAGCCCTGGCACTGAGGGACAGGACCCCGTCCAGCCCAGGAATTGAGGGACCCCCAGGACCCCGATCCATTCCAGATATTGGGGGACAGGACCCCCATCCATTCCAGGGACTGAGGGACAGGAATCCTGCCCAGCCCTGGCTCCTGGGGCTCCCCTGGGGTACACCCTCCACCCAAGGATGAGCTGTGGGGAGGACCCCAGCTCTGTGCCCCCCATCAGCGTGCTCATCCCGTGCCCCACTCCCTGCCGGGCAGCTCAGCCACTCCAGCTGGGAAACTGAGTCACGGCAGGCGCCTGGCAGTGCCCTGGCAGGGAGCCCGGGGCAGGGGCACGGCGGGGTCCGGCCGGGGCTCCCCGAGCCTGGGGCGCTGTTCCGGCCCCGAGCGGGGCGGGGGGCTCTGGTTGGGGTGCTCTGGTTGGGGGTCTCTGGGTGCGGGGCGGGCGATGCTGGCAGGAGGTTCCCCTCTCGCTGGGTGGGGCCGAGGGAGAGCAAACAGTGATTAAGGCGCGATGGTGTCATCCGGAATTCCTGCTCACCTCCGGGCCAGCCCGGGGCCGCTGCGCTGATCCTGGTGGCACAGCCGGGCCAGCGGTGCCCACTTCAGCCCTGGCACTGATCACAAAGATTTGGCAGCGGGGCTGGGGCAGCAGGAGAAGTGCTGGATGGTGGCAAGTGTCAGGGTTTGGGTCCTTGTCCCATCCTGGTGGCAATTTCCATCCTCTGCCACCGGTGCCACCTGGGCTGGGCTGGATCCTGCCCCGCTGGACCTGTCCCCCAGCATTGCCCTGGTGGGTGCAGCTCCTGGCACAGTCTGGGCCTGGCACCACGCAGGAGCCAAAGGCAGCTCTGCCCCTCCAGCCCCACTGCTCCCATCCCCAGGAGATGCTGGGGTGAAGGTCAGATGTGAATGAGCTGCACCAGCTCCTGTCACTGCGTGGGGAGGGGCAGAGGGATTTTAGGGGATGTTCTGTGACCTCCCTGGTCAAGGCCGCTCCTCTCTTAGGAGCAAATGTTACTCCAGGGGCTCAGCCTCAGTGAGCTGGCTCCATCTCACTCTGGCTTTCCTGGGAATGAGGAAAATTCCCCCAATTCAAACCCAGCCAAGTCCATGGGTCCACTCTATTCCAAGTAAAAGGGATCCTGCTCTGGTGGAGCCTCTCCATCTCCACCCTCGTGGAGGCTGAATCCCAGATCTGCAGCACCCAGCACACGCTCAGGCGTCCCTGCAGCATCTCCTCGGCCTTTCCCCGGGCCATCCCCGCACCTGTGGGAGCCCCATGGGATGCAGGAAGAGACAAGGAGATGCAGACAGAGATGAGATGGAGCGGGGGTGCCGCACACGAAGGGTTAAAGGCCGGCGGGAGCGGGTGCGGGGATGGCTGCGTGGGTCCCGCGTTGCTCACGGCAGGTGTGGTGCCGCTTATGTAACCTCATACTTTTGGGTTGCGCCGAGCGCTCGGGGAGGATTTTCGCTCTCGCTCCGCCGCGGTTCAGCCGCGATTGTCCCAACAGCCGCAATCGGCGACCGCCTTTGGGAGGGGCGTCTCGGACCCTGCGTGCCACTAGGAGTCACCGCGCTGCTCCCGCTCTCAGTTTCCCCATCTGAAATGGGGCTAATGAGGGTGACCTGCTTGGGGCAGCTCCCGTGACCCCGGGGAGGCAGCGCGGGGTGCTGGGGGTGCGCACCGGGCCGGCAGCTCTGCCTGCATCCGGGGCGCGGAGCCTGCCGAGAGCGAGGGAGACGTCGGCCCTCGTCCCGTCTGCGTGCCCATCCATGCGGAGCAGGCAGGAAAGCCGCGAGGAAGGAGAGAATCCGACCGGAGAGAGCAGCGAACCCGCTCCCAATCGCCATCAGCGCAATCGTGTCAGACAGCAGCGCTGGAGCGAGCTCGGCCCCGCCGCCCCCAGCCCCGGCCCCCTCCCCGCCAGCGCCGGAGCGGAGCCGGGAGGGTCCCGGTGCAGGGGTGGGAGCGCTCAAAACACAAAGTGAGACCACAGCTCAGCCCCAGTGTCCCCCTGCCACTGCCACCCGCCTGTGCCAGAGCAGGGGGACAGCCCCAGGGACAGCAGGGGAACACCTCTGTCAATGGCACATCGGCATCTCTGCAGCCCCGGCTCAGCTCAGCGTTTGGGGTGGATGTGGGCTGAAATTGCCCCCTTCAGCTGCCATTAAGTAGTTTGATTTGAGGATTGGGGGACTGAGGTGTCCCCTCAGGGCCCAGCTGAGAGGGCAGGAGGCCATTGAGGGCCGAGGCAGTGATGCCACGTGTGGTGATGGCGATGGTGGCTGCCTCTGTGCCTCTGGTGGATGCTGTCTCCACGTCCATGGCTGATGTGGCCGTGCCATGCTTGTGACCACGGCTGGATGCCATGCTCAAGCAGATGCCATGCTCATGCTCATGGCAGATGCCCCATCCATGCCTGTGGTGATGCCAGCTCCATGCCCATGGTGGATGCCAGATCCGTGTGTGCATTAGGAGCAGTGCTCATGCCTATGGCAGATGCCTTCTCTGCACCCATCAGGTCTCCAGGCCAGTGCCACTGTCCCCAGGCATTGCTGGGCACGGCTGGGCACTGACCCTGGCACCTGAGCCCTGGCCCAGCGTTGCCAGGGCCAGCTGCCTCCACCCCTGTGATGTGGCACAGGGAGGACTCTGGTGACCTGGTGCACCACAAACCACAGCCAGGGGACTTTGCCCTGTGCTGGCACCTCGGGCTCTGCACGGCGAGGCCTGGTCCAGAGCCACCATCTCTGCTCCTCTCAGGCAGAGTCCCTTATCCAGGGCACAACCCAGGCCCCAAAACCACCTGTGCCCATCCCAGCATGAGGGACGGGGTGGGAATGCCTCCCTGCCACCTTCAAACCTTCCCACTTCTTCCACAGCGCCATTCCCGCCTGCAGGACTCCCAGCTGGGATGTGTGCCCAGACCTCAGCATCTGCACCCTGGCATGGGCACACTGGGCACGGGGGGGGGTCCCCGTGCTCCCCACGACCCCCCGGTGCCGGGTGCTGCCCCTTCCGCAGAGCCCCCCAGCCCTGTCCTGTCCTGCCGGGGGTTTTGGGGTCCCTGGCGGGCACAGCGGGGCCGCACGGGCGCCAAGTGAAGCAAGGCAGCCGTGATTCAGCGGGACACGCAGCCGGCCCCGTGCCTGGGCGAGCCGGGGCAGGACGGGCACGGCTCGTCCCTCCCGGGGGCGGGCAGCCCCGGGGGCAGCTCCGAGCCGGCCCGGCCGGGCGGGGGGCGCGCAGCCCCCGGTGCCGGGCGGGCTCCGGCAGCGCCGAGCACCGGGCGGCGGAGCGGCGGGGATGGGGATGGAGCGGGAGGAGGAGGAGGAGGACGAAGGGCAGGAGGTGGGGCTGGAAGTGAAACCGATTGGGGGGGGCGGGGCGGGCTCGTCATGTGAACGGCCGCATGCTCGGGCAGAAGTGGGTCACGGCGCGGCGGAGGGGCAGGTGCCAGAGCCGCCCGGTGCCGCCCGGTGCTTCCCGGTGCCGCCCGGTGCCTCCCGGTGCCGCCGCTCCCCGCCGCGCCCCGCGCCGCTCCGGAGCCCCGCGCCGCCCCATGCGCCCCCCGGCGCCCTGAGCGCGGCCGACACGATGCGAGGTGGGTCCGGGGCACCGGGGAACGCGGGGGGCGGCGGCGGCACAAGTTGGTGCCGGTGGGGATCGGGGAGAGCCGGCGGAGGGGGACGGGCAGGACCCGACGTCAGCCCGGACGGGGATACGGGGGAGCCGCACCAGCCCCGCCGGTGGGGACGGGGGGCTCGGTGTCAGCACGGACAGTGACACGGGGGGATCCGCATCAACTTTGCTGGAGGAGGGCGAGGGGAGCCCCGCGGAAGGGATGGGGAGGACCCGATTCAGCCCCGCTGGGGACACGGGGGACCCGCAGCAGCCCCGCTGGAACGGGACAAGGGGGGATCCGCACCAGCCCCGCCGAGGGGAACGAGGGGAGAACCAGCACCAGCCCCGCCGGGGCCGCTCTGCCTCCTCCGGCTCCCCCTTCGTTAGGAATAAAATTCTTGTTTATTTTGCTTTGCTTTCCGACGCCGGCTTAGACGCACGCTTAAGCTTTTCCCCGCACTAAACCCCTTAATCTCCTCTTCAATATGTTGCTCCCACCAGGGCTGGATTTATTGTAGTTTTTTCCCCCTTTTCCCCTCCCCACGGCGTGGGGGGCAGTTTGGGAGGCTCCTGCAGGGACGGGCGAGGGATCAGGTGCAATTTTGGGTGCCCCTTTTCCAGGGCAGGGGTGAGTTGTGCCAGCACCTGGCTGCTTTTACCCGCTACCAAAGGCAATTCCTACTTTTCACCCCTGTGCTTTGCCGAGCAGGCGGTGGGGAGGAGGAGGATGGAGGGAGGAAGGCTCCAGTGGGACAATCCAGCGGGGCCTGCTGATGGTGACGCAGCGGTGGCCGGACTCAGCTCTGCTCCAGCGTGCTGGGCTGGGATTTTCATCCTCCTTTAAACCATTTTTCCATCATGCCCTGCCTTCCCCAAACCCTTCGCCCTGCCAGGACTCCCTGGTGCCCCTCCATGGGTTTATTTTGGGGGTGCAGACCCTTAGGCTCATTTTGGGGAGTGGGCACCAGGGCGTTGATGCCGAGCTCCTCAAATCCTGCTGGCTCCCTGCGCTGCGGGTGCTGCGGCTCTGCCCCCGCTGTTCTCTTGTGTAACGGTGGGGAGGGCGAGGCGAGCCCCCCACATCCCCGTCCTGCCCCCCACATCCTGGCTTTGCACCTTTATGGGGACGGAGGGAAGCATTAACGCCTGCCTAATTGCGATCACGCCTGGCTCTTACGTAGCACTTGCACAGCCAGCACCGGCTTAATTAGCAACTGGGCGAACTTTTCCTTTTTTTAAAAAATATTTTCTCCTTTCCCCCCATGAATTGCTGGTGTTGACCCTAATTTAGGGCCGAACCCAGCTGATTCCCACAGTTCCCCACAGTCGGGCGTTTTTCCCGCAGTCCCGCGTCCTCATCCCTCTCGAAGCCCAAACGCCGCATGGCGACGCCAAATTGATTCAATCTCCATTTTCCTTCCCAAAACCGCCACCGCTCTGCCCCATTTCCCCGGGGGCCACAGCAGCTCCTCGCTCCTGTCCTTTCCCTGCGCCGCGGCTGCGCCGGGGCCAGGCAAGAGAGAGGCTTTGCCTTGTATAATCCTATACGATTTCCAGCCCTCCTGCTCACTTGTTTTGCAAGCAGCGTGGCGAGGAGCGTGCGGTGGCTCGGCAGCCTTTGCGACTTGTCCTAGTGACCTAGATCTGTCATTGGAAAAAATCAGAGAGGGCGGAGGAGGAGCTTCCCTGCCCGTTTCGGCGGCGTGCACACGCTGGCGCGGCCGGCACCCACCGGGCCCTCCCGCACGACGGCAGCGCCTGTCCCGGCACCGGGGATGGCCCTGCCTCCATCCCCAAAAACCAAACCCGGAGGAGAAAGCTGCCCTCTGCCTCTCTGAGGGGTCCAGAGCGGATTTGGGGTCCCCCCACGCTGATAACCCCAGGGAGAGCCAGCACAGGGAGAGGCGAAATCATTGTTGGGGTCTGGTGGTCTCTGTCCCCATCCCCGTGTCCCTGTCCCTGCTCTCTGTCACGTTTAACTTTGAACTAGCCGCGGCTATTTAAAGAGCTGCTAATGTCTAAATCAGCCCGGTTTATCGGATGTGGCGAGCAGAGCTGCTCTCCTGGCTTTTTTTAGCCCCCGGGGAGATAATTCCCCCCGGTTTAGCAGCTCTTACCGGAGGGGTTCTCCCACCGCAGCCCGGTTTGTCCCCACCCCGGGCTGGCAGGTCCCCCCTCCCCTCTGCCTCACCTTTGCCACCCTTGTGCAGCAGGCAAAGTGCAAAGGGCTGCTGGGCTGGCCTTGGCACGGCTCGGCGTGGCACGGGAGCTGCGGAACCGGAGCTGCTGAACCGGAGCGGCCCCGGGGGACCCGCATCGCCCACCCCGAGCTGCCATTCCCCTGCGCCACGGGAATGGGGAAAAGCAGCGTTTGCTGGAGGCTGGGGAGAATGCAAGAGCTCCGTTCGCGTGCCTGCAAGGGAAGGTGGCCAGGGGTTGCCCCAGGGCAGGGTGAGAGCAGCTGAGCGCTGTTCTGGCCCAAAGTTTCCAGGAAATCTTTGCTAATCACTGAGGAAAGCAGTTCTCCCTCCAGAATCGCAGCCCGGCACGGGCCGTGCTTGTGTCATCTGAATTTTCCCTGCTGCCCACTTGGCCCCGGTGTGCCTGTGTCT
The DNA here is from genome assembly GCF_047830755.1 of Zonotrichia albicollis. Taxonomy (NCBI): domain Eukaryota; kingdom Metazoa; phylum Chordata; class Aves; order Passeriformes; family Passerellidae; genus Zonotrichia; species Zonotrichia albicollis. Next base: position 2,402,583 of record NC_133847.1, read on the forward strand.
GAACAGGGGCTGTGAACACCCGGCATGGGCCTGCCTTGTTTGGGGTTCCCCAGAGATGGAGATGGGATTTTTTGGCAGCCATGGCCGAAGTTCCGGGGTGCTGGGAGACCCCGAGGCACTGCAGCACCGGAGGCTGTTTAACAGCAAAGCCAACAGCAGATAAAAGGGGTGATAATGCCCTTTATTTCCTTGTTTATTCCTGCCCCAACAGCAAAAAACAACTGGGGGATGGTGGCTGTGGGGAAGTGCAGTCACTGCTGGGGCTGGAGGCTGCTGCAGGGGATGCGGGTGCAGAGCTGGGGTTTAGGGCAGGAATGGGAAATGGGGCAGCATTGTAGGTCCTTGTGTGTCCCTGTGGGTCCCTGTGGGTCCCTTGCCCTCCTCTCCCTGCTCTGGCTGCACCAGGGCGATGCTGAATCCCCCTGGAAGGGGAGAGGTGCTGGAGGGGAAGCATTGGAGCCCTGGCTGGGGCTGGGGGATCCAGGGGGGCTGCAGGGCTGCTGCCAACTCCCAGGGGTGCCCATCCTGCAGCATCGATGGAGCCTGGCAGAGGGATGGGGCACAGAGCTCTGTCCCAGCAGGGTCACTGGGTACCAAGCCAGGGCACTGGGGAAGCACTGGGGAGGAACTGGGGGCTATTTGGGGCAGGGATGGCACCAGAGGCACGGAGCCACCTCTGAAATACCCAGAGCTGGGGTGCTGCCCCACTGCCTCCAGCAGGGACACCACAGGGCAAGGGGTGCCCACATTCTGCCCTGTGGGGTGACAGCTCTTCAGGCTCACCCTGGGGGACAGTGAAGGGATCTGGAGTGCACCCCAAAACAAACCCCTCCCAGGAGTCCTCGCCCCACAGCCCCAGTTATATCGATGGGGAGGGGGAGGCAGCTCCAGAAATTCTCCAGCAGCAGCGGGGTCACAGCACACCCCAAGGCTCAATGGGGTGCTGAGGGTTTTGGGGTCATTCCCCAAAAACAGTGAGATCATAAGGCTGAGAGGAAGGACAGGGGGAGGAGGAGGAGGATGGGGCCACCCCAGAGAGGGGGTCCAGCCCCCATGGCTGCACCCTGCAGGGCCGGCCTTGTTTTGTTTTGGGGTGCACGGGATGCCCGCCCTTGGGGCGGAGGCGATGCAGGGAGGGTGTGCCGGCCCATTCCCGCTCGGGGAGGGCGGATCTGGCTCTGCCGAAACCACGGAGCCTCCAGCAGGGGCTGGGGGAGCGGGGCTGGGCTGGAGGGGACACACACAGAGCCAGGTCTGGGGGGTGACAGGCGACCTGGGGGGGGAAGGAGGAGGAGGATGAAGTGCCCCTCACCTGCAGCTGCAGCTCAGGGTGACAAATGGGTACCCCCAGCTGGAGGTATCACCCCAAAACACCCCAAAATCCGCACTCCCGGTGGCGGGAGGTCGGCGTGCTGCCCTGAGAGCAGCGCGGCGCGCTGCGGGCGCGGAAGGGTTAAGGGCCGTGGTTACACAAGCGGCGTGGCCGCGGGCAGAAAGTGTGTCAGTGGGACACGAGGGCTGCACCGCGCACCGGGGGCATCGCCCCGCCACGGCCGGGCCCGCGGCCGCACCGGGCCGCTTACATAAGGACCGGCCGGTGGCAGCGGGCCGGGAGTTGGGCAAGAAGTGTTTACAGTGGGAGGAGAGCAAATACCACCGCCGGGACATTTTAATTGCCGGCTGGAGATCATTATTACTTTTTTTTTTTTAACCCTTTCGTTGTTTCTTTTATCCTGATCCCCGTTTTAGCCCCATCGGCCCCGGGGTGGAGGTTCCCTGTTGCATCCCCCGGAGAGGAAGAGGTTCACCCTCTCCTAAATGTCCACCCCAAGGGGACATTTTTGCAGTATGGCCGATGGTGGCACGGTTGTGGTGGGAGGAGATGCTGAATTCTCCAATGGGGAAACTGAGGCATGAGGGTAAAGTGGTTGGGGTGGAGGAATATCCGGGATTTGAGGTCCACTGAGATGTTTTCCTTGATCACACTGAGATTTGGGGGATGCCAGAGCTGCTGTGACCACCCCACCCTCACCCACCTTCCTTCCCATCCCTCCGGATTTGCCCAGGGCTGTGTTTGGGGGTCCAGGGGAGGGTCCGGCCGCCTCGGGGGTCCCTGGCTGTGGCACGAGGGGACACTGAAGGAGCCGACTCGGTGACTCAGCCGGGTTTCCAATCAGAGCAGCAATTAACCGTGCCGGCTGTAATTGCCATCGCCAGGTTACGGCCGTATCTCCACGTCAGTTATTTGGGGCGAGCGTCCTGGAGCGGGTCAGGTGCCAGCGGCGGGCACGGCCGGTAATTAGCACGATGGTAATTAGAGCCCCAAAAGGCTGCGGGCACACGGCGGGCGGTCAGGGCTTGTCCTTCATCAGGACAGCATCATCATCGCCCTCAGCTCCAGCCCTCATGGGGCGGGATTTGGCCATTGGCACACGGAGCCTTTGGGGTCGCTGGGGTTTTTGGGGCTCGCTGGCCGTGCCGGGCCGCGCTCAGCCCCGGTGTGTGCCGGTAATTCCGGGCACCGGAGTATCGGCCGCGGGCGTGAGGGCGCGGCGGGCGCGATGCATCACCCGCGCTGCCGGCGGCTGCAATTAACGTTGCAATTAACGTTGCATAACGAGCCCGACGCCGCTTCCTGCCGGGGGTGGCACCCCCTCCCTGTGCCCCCCGCCGTGCCACCACCTCGGTCCCATCCCGGACAGGGCTCGGGCAGGGCGGCGGGGAGCGGAGCGCTCCCTGCAGAGTGGGGGAGATGGCAGCGGGATCCGGGGAATTGGGGGTGTTTCGGTCATGGGAGCTGGGGGTGATTTGGGGGTGGCCCCACATGGCCCTCCTGGTGCCTCCGTGCCCCTGAGAAAGGCGCTGCGGTGTTGGTGCAGCTGCGGGGGATGTGAGGATGCCCTGGACATCCCTGCCCTGCCCACCGGGGGAAACCGGCTCTGCTCAGGCTCAGGAGCGCGGCAAGGGCGTGGGCAGAGGGTGCGGGGAGGGGCAGGGGTGGGATGTGACTGCCCTGAGTCGGGGGACAACACACAGCCCTGGGAGAAGCAGCCTGGGGGAGGAGGGGTGAGCCCCAAAACCACCCGGTGCATGTGGGGCACTGGGTTAATCAGTGAGCCAAAGGATGCAGGAGGGATCTGTCCATCCACTTACACCTGGGATGGGAGTGAATCCTTTCCCAGAGCCAAACCTGCCCCGAGGGACACAGTGCTGGCATCCCTGGGGGTACCAATGTCATTCTGGGGGTATCAATAGCATCCTTGGGGGTACCAACAGCATCCCTGGGATATTGAGCATGCTTGAGGTACCAATAGCATCCCTGGGGGTACCAATGGCATCCCTGGGATATTGAACATCCCCAGGGGTACTGATGGCTCCCCTGAGGGACAGAGAGATCCCTAGGAGGGACCAATGAGAATCCCTGGGGTACCAATAGCATCCCTGGGATACTGAGCACCTCTGGGGGTACCAATAGCTTCCCTTGGGGTACCAGTAGCATCCCTGGGGGTACCAACAGCATCCCTGGGGGTACCAACAGCATCCCTGGGGTATAGAGCACCCCTTGGGGTACCAATAGCATCCCTGGGGTATTGAGCATCCCTGGGAGTACCAATAGCATCCCTTGGGGTACCAATAGCATCCCTGGGGTATTGAGCCCCCCTGGAGGTACCAATGGCTCCCCTAAGGGACAGAGAGCATCCCCAGGAGGGACCAAGGCCATCCCTGGGGGACTGAGCTTCCCTGAGGAACCAATGGCACCTCAGCTGCCTCTCTGCCCAGTGAGGCCTCAGTGCCCCATCCCAGTCTCCCCTGAGCACTAAGGGACCCCAGGACCCTGCTGGGTACAGTGGCACTGGCTGAGCACTGGGACTGTCACTCGCAGAGGTGGCCCCACAAAGCACATCCCTCCAGCAGAGCCGATGGCTCCCAGGGGAGAGCAGAGGCAGAAGGGAATTACCCGAGCCCAGCGGGGATTTGCACAGGCCCTGGAGATTGGAAATAGCCATAATCTGGCCCTGGGGGTTATTTTGGCGCGGCGGGGCCTGCCCAGCACCCTCGAGAGCGCCGCCAGGCTGAGCCGGGCCGGGCTGCGGGGGCTGGATGGGGATTAGAGGGTGCAGAGATGCCGGGAGGCACGTACAGCCCCGGGGGTGCCGAGCATCCCCCCCCGGGCCGGGAGGGCACGGCCAGCCCGGATCTGGGGCAGCTGGAAAATGAGGAGGACGAAGCCTATTAGCAGCTCAGTGCCAGCGAAGCAGAAGCGGGAGGGAAGCGGATTTGTGGGGGGAAGGGGCCGGGACCTTGAGCTGGGGGTGGCTGTATCGGCTATATCGGTGCTGGGTTCAAGGGAGCTGCTGGGGGGGCGCGGGGGGGCCCAGAGCCTCTGCCTGGGGCAGCTGCAGGGATGGGGGTGTCCCTGTGCCAGGCTGTCCCTGTCCTGGTGCACACATCGGTTGGAAAATAAGGGAAGTGATTCCAAAACAGGGTCCCGGGCAGAAACCTTCTGTGCTCTCCTGGATCCAAGGGCTTTCCTACCCTGGCTCTTACTGCTGGGGGATGGGGGTTCCCCACGCCCTGTGTGAACCTTTTAGGGACCTCTCTGAGGTGCAGGAACCCTTGTTGGGTCTGTGGGAAGGGCTGAGCTGCCGGTGGCTCCAGCTCTCGTGCCTCAGTTTCCCCAGGTGCTGAGCCCTCTTCCCTCTCAGCAGTGACCATCATTAACCCCGTGGTTTCCCCTCTTTCCCCACCCACCGCAGCCCAAATCGAGGTGATCCCGTGCAAGATCTGCGGAGACAAATCCTCAGGGATCCACTACGGTGTCATCACCTGCGAAGGCTGCAAGGTGAGCCCGGGGGAGGAGCGCTGCGGGCAGGGGGCGGCTCTGCCTTCCAGCAGGGCATTTCCCCAACCTCTCCCACCCCATTCCATCCCATCCCGGGCAGGGTTTCTTTCGGAGGAGCCAGCAGAACAATGCCAGCTACTCGTGCTCCCGGCAGAGGAACTGCCTGATCGACCGCACCAACCGCAACCGCTGCCAGCACTGCCGCCTGCAGAAATGCCTGGCACTGGGCATGTCCCGCGACGGTGAGTGCTGCCCCCGGTCCCCAGGGCCCCTGCTGCTCCTCGGAGCGGGTTAGGCACTCAGGATGGTGTTGTAATCTTCGCTGCAGTGTTATTCTTCCCTCTCTGCTGGGGCTCTTCTCCTTTCTCTGCAGCCCAGTCCTTTCTATCTTCTCAGGGGCTCCTCTTGGGCTCTCGACCCACCCCTATTTATCTCAGTTACCTTCACAAGCCACAGCTGCTGCCCAACTAAGGACCCTGCAGCTGAAGCTCGTTTAGAGTAACTTAGAACCACATAGGTCTTACAATACAACATATATTCAGGCCCCCACATTTCCCCCCTTTTCTTTTATCAATTACACAATAACAATATACATACAGTTCCAGCTCTCAGGCTGTCACAGCTCTCGGCTGTCTTATCTTCTATCATAGTCCCAGCTCTCTGGCTGCCATACACGTAAAGTCCCAGCTCTCAGGCTGATATTCCAAAGTCCCAGCTCTCAGGCTGCCACAGCTCTCGGCTGTCCGGGGGATTCCATACCTTCTCTCTCTCGATGTTTGGCTGCATGCTCGTCTTCACACGGGGTCACCAGTTGTTGCAATCTTTGCTGCAGTGTTGTTCTTCCCTCTCTGCTGGGGCTCTTCTCCATTCTCTGCAGCACAGTCCTGTCTCTCTTCTCAGGGGCTCCTCTTGGGCTCTTGACCCACCCCTATTTATCTCAGTTACCTTCACGAGCTACAGCTGCTGCCCAACTAAGGACCCTGCAGCTGCAGCTCGTTTGGAGTAACTTGGACACACACAGATTTTACAATACAACATATATTCAGGCCCCCACAGGATGGAGCTGATGCCCCCGCAGGGCCAGCGGGTGCGAGGAGGGATTGGGAAGCAAGAAATGGTTTTGTGTTTTCCGTGGGAAAATCGAAATTGGTTCTGTTTGGTTTGACCCAGGGTTGGTCTGGTGTGACAGTGTTCACAGGGGTCTTTGGATGAGGGAAGAGATGAGGATTTGAGTTTATATTTCAGAAGGCTTGATTTATTATTTTATTATATATATATTACATTATAACTATAGTAAAAAATAGAAAGAAGAGTTGCATCTCAGAAGGCTGGCTAAGCTAAGGATAGAATGGAAAGGAATGAAAACAAAGGTCTGTGGCTTGGACAGAGAGTGAGAGCCAGCTCTGCCGTGAGTGGTCACTAATTCCAAACATCCACAATCACGGATCCACCTGTTGCATCCCACAGCAGCAGACAACCATTGCTAACGTTTTGTCTCTGAAGCCTCTCAGCTTCTCAGATGGGAAAAAATCCTAAGAAAGGATTTTCATAAAAAGATGTCTGCGACAGTCTGGGTTGGGGGGATGCATCCAGCGGGGTCCCAGCCCCCAGAGCAGGCATTCCCGGCAGCCAGGGCCTCTCCCAGGGCAGTGCCTTTGCCCTGGGGGTGAAGCTGCCCTGACACCGCCACCTCTCCCCCGGGGCAGCGGTGAAGTTCGGCCGCATGTCCAAGAAGCAGCGGGACAGCCTCTACGCCGAGGTGCAGAAGCACCAGCAGAGCCAGGAGCAGAGCGGCGGCGCCAAGGACGAGCCCGAGCCCCTGAGCCGCGTGTACACCACGAGCGTCAGCAGCGGCCTCTCGGACCTGGACGACATCTCCACGCTGTCCGACGGGCTCCTCTTCGACTTTCCCCTGACCCCCGACGGCGGCAGCACCTACTACAACCTGGACCTGCTGGCCTCGGCACAGCCCTCGCCCGACCAGTCCAGCCTGGACGTGGCCGATGCCACGCTCATCAAGCAGGAATCCCTCTACGAGCTGATGCTGGAGCCGGCGCTGCTGGCACACGGGGCGCTGGAGGGAGCCCAGCTGCCCCCTGACATCTCTGTCCTGGAGATTGGTGAGTGCCAGGGCAAGGCAGGGGGGTGTGTGGCCACGAGAACGAGTCAGAGTCAAAGGATGCAGGAGGGATCCATCCCTCCACCACTTACACTTGGGATGGGAGTGAGTCCTTCCCCAGAGCCAAAGCTGCCCCAGGGGATGCAGTGATGGCATCCCTGAGGGTACAAAGGGCCTCCCTGGGGCTACTGATGGCATCCCTGAGATATTGAGCACTCCTGGGGGGTACCAATGGCATCCCTGGGGGTACCAATGGCTGCCCTGAGGGTACCAGGGGCATCCCTGGGGGTACCAGGGGCATCCCTGGGGTACATCCCTGCTGCCACCCCAGAACCTTGCAGGACACCCAGCCCTGGGGACACACACCTGGTCTAGGGGAAGATGTCCTTGCCCATGGAATGAGATTTAAGATGAGTAAGTGGATGGGATTTCAGCTTCCAACCCAAACCATTCTGGGCATCTCTGAGATATTGAGCACTCCTGGGGGTACCAATAGCATCCCTGGGGCTACTGATGCCATCCCTAGAGTATTGAGCACCCCTGGGGGTACCAGTAGCATACCTGGGGGTACCAATGGCATCTCTGAGATATTGAGCACTCCTGGGGGTACCAATATCATCCCTGGGGCTACCAGTAGCATCCCTGGGATATTGAGCATCCCTGGGGGTACCAGTAACATCCCTGGGGGTACCAGTAGCATTCCTGGGGTACCAATGGCATCTCTGAGATATTGAGCATCCCTGGGGGTACCAGTAGCATCCCGAGAGGTGAGCCCAGCCTCAGTTCCTGGAGCAGCCCCAAGGCTCCCTGATGGATGGAGCTCAGCCCACCCAGGGTCTGTGGCACATTCCTTGCTCGCTTTGGGCTCAGCCCCTGCTGCCCCATCCGTCCTCACACCCCGTGACACCGTGTGAGAGCCCCACCACCCCTGCAGCCCTCAGCCCCACAGCCCCAGAGGCCAGGACAGGGTTGGGGTGCCCAGGTCTCACCTCCTGCTGCTCCCCCCCCCCTGCAGACCGGGTGGCCCAGAACGTGGTGAAGTCCCACCTGGAGACGTGCCAGTACACCACGGAGGAGCTGAAGCGCCTGGCCTGGAGCCTCTACTCGCCCGAGGAGGTCCGTGCCCTGCAGAGCAAGGTGAGTGCCACTGCCACCACAGCCCCTGGCACAGCCACTGTCCCCTGGGGCTGTGCTGGGTGAGGAGGGTCTGTCAGTGCTTGGGAGCTGCCCAGAGGGGAGTTTGCTGTGGCAGGTCACACCCCAGGTGCCCCAATGCCACCGTACCCTGTGGATGGCACAGCACTCCCCTGGGGTGACAGAGCTCATCCTTGCTCTGGGGGTGACAGAGCTGGGGTGCAGGGTGCCAGCACTTCCTGAGTGTCCCCTGTGCATGGCACAGCACTGGGGTCTCGTCCCTGCCCTGGGGGGTGGCAGAGCTGGAGTGCCAGCACACTCTGAGAGTGGCCCCCATGGATGGCACAGTCCTGGGGTCTCATCCCTGTCCTGGGGAGTCACAGAGCTGGGGTGCCAGCACATCCTGAGTGTGCCTTATGGATGGCATGGCACTGGGATCTCATCTCTGCCATGGGGGGTCACAAAACTGGGGTGCCAGGGTGCCAGCACTCCCTGAGAGTGTCCCCTGTGGGTGGCACAGCACTGGGGTCTCATCCCGGCCCTGGGGGGTGGCAGAGCTGGGGTGCCAGCACACTCTGAGTGTCCCCCATGGATGGCACAGCATTGGGGTCTCACCCCTGCCCTGAGGGGGTCCCAGAGCTGGGGTGCCAGGGTGCCAGCACACTCTGAGGGTGTCCCCTGTGGCACAGAGCTGCGAGGCCATGTGGCAGCAGTGCTCGCTGCAGATCTCCAACGCCATCCAGTACGTGGTGGAGTTCGCCAAGCGCATCGACGGCTTCATGGAGCTCTGCCAGAACGACCAGATCATCCTGCTGAAAGCCGGTAAGGGGGGAGCCCCCCTGGCCCCCTGCCACCCCCTGCGTGTCCCCATTGTCCCCTGCCACCCCCTGAGTGTCCCCACTGCCCCCTGCCACCCCCTACCCCTCTCCTGAGCAGAGCCATGGGGCCAGAAGCAAATCCCATCTCTTCTCTTGGCTGATGCTTTCCTTTTGGGGTCCCCCCCCGGCTGCCCCAGTTCTCCCAGTGCTGGGGGAGCAGGTGCTGGGCTGGAAGGAGCTGCAGGTCACATCCAAGGGTGATGGTGAAGGGGGGCACGTGGGGAGTGCCTGCCTTGGGCACAGGCTTTTCTCCATCCAAATGTCACCCAGAAACTGGGATGGAAACGAGAACAGAAGGTTTTCCTCTGGGAGAAGGGGTGCCAAACTCCAACAGGAGCGGGGAGGATTGAGAGAAAAGGATTGGCCTCTTCTCCCAGCAAGAGACTGGGAAGAGGAGGATGATGGCAGCGCACACCCACGTCCCCCACCCTTCCATCTGCCCAAGCTGGCAATGCCGTGCCCAGGCCAGGGAGCTGAATGTGCAAAATCCCCAAAACACTGGGAGAACCTCAGAGTTTCTGATCTGTCAGAGCTGGGGAGCTGAGATCAGCACCCAGCCCTGGGGACACATGCCAGCATCCCAGCGGGGTGCTGTACCCCAAACCCAGAGCTGGCTGTGCCTGAAGCGCTGGAGTTTAACTCATTCTTTCATTTCTTCCTTCCATTTTCTTTTTATTTATTTTGTTTTCACCCTTTCCTCTCTCTCGGTGCTCCACCACGACCTCGGTCTCTCTGTGCCTGGCTGCGAATGACTGGATAATATTTCCCTTTGGTGAAATATTGTGGTCACAATTGGACACCTAAAACCAACCTAACCAATCCCAAAAACCCAAACTGGATTTGTTGAAATACCCATCCTGCTCTTGGGAATGAACAATCTGGACCTCAAACGTGCACTGGGGGCTTTCCTCTTTCTAACATTTGGTCCTGGGGTGACGGAAACCCCCCTGACCTTCCCCACCCTGCCCTGCCCTGCCCTCGTCTGCGCTCTCTCTGCCTACATCAGGTTGCCTCGAGGTGCTCCTGATCCGCATGATCCGCGCCTTCAACCCCCTGAACAACACCGTCCTCTTCGAGGGCAAGTTCGGTGGCATGCAGATGTTCAAATCTCTCGGTAAGGGCTCCAGCTGCCCCTCCTTGGGGCTCTCCTTCTCCATCTTCCTCTTCTCCTTCTCCTTCTTCCTTCTCCTTCTTCTTTCTCCTCCTTCTTTTCCTTCTTTGTTGACCTTCTTCTTTCACCTTTCTTTCTCCTTTTCTCCTCCTCCTTTTCCTCCCTTCTTTCTTTGTCCTTCTCCTCCTTCTCCTCCTTCTCTTCCTTCTCTTCCCTTCTTTCTTTGTCCTTCTCTTCCTTCTCCTCCTTCCTTCCTTCCTTCCTTCCTTCCTTTCTCTTTCTTTCTTTCTTTCTTTCTTTCTTTCTTTCTTTCTTTCTTTCTTTCTTTCTTTCTTTCTTTCTTTCTTTCTTTCTTTCTTTCTTTCTTTCTTTCTTTCTTTCTTTCTTTCTTTCTTTCTTTCTTTCTTTCTTTCTCTCTCTCTCTCTCTTTCTCTCTCTTTCTCTCCTTCTTTCTCTCCTTCTTTCTCTCCTTCTTTCTCTCCTTCTTTCTTTCTCCTTCTTCTCCTCCTCTTCCTCCCCCTATCCTCTGCTTTCCCTCTCCCTCCCCTTATCCTCTCTCCTCTCCCTCTGCAACCCAGACAAGGTTGGAATTTCCCAGGTGAGTGCCCAGGACCCCTCCCCACCCATCTCCTCTCCCAAAACCTTTCCAAGCTCCGGGTGCCGCTGGGCTCTGTGCTGGGTGTGCAGAGCAGTGACAGTGACCGTGACAGTGACAGTGACAGTGACAGTGACAATGACAGTGACAGTGCCGTGTCCCCGCTGTCCCCTCAGGCTGTGACGACCTCATCGGTGCAGTCTTCGAGCTGGGCAGGACCCTGTGCCGCCTGCAGCTGTCGGACGAGGAGCTCGCCCTCTTCACTGCTGCTGTGCTGCTCTCCCCAGGTACTGGGGGCCCCAAATCTGGGGGTGTCCTGACCCCATAAACCATCCTTGGTGCATGATTTCAGTTATTCCTGGGAAGGGAACTTGGGGGGGAAATGCATCTGAAGGTGGACAAAATGCATCTGTCAAATTTTCCTTGGTGGGAAGAGGAGCTGTGTCACCCATGGTGGGGTGGGGAGCAGAGAGAAGAGTCAAGTGTCCCCAAAACCATCCTGGGGAGCAGGAAGGGTTAAAAGAGGCAGGGACCACTGCCCTGTGCCTGGGAGAGACCCTTGGTGGCTCTGACCCTGTGGCTGTGGGAAATGGATTACCCTCTAGTAGTGACAGTGTTCTAATAATTAGCTTCTAATTGTGACAGCATGATTTATAACATATATTATATGTTATAAGTAAAACATATATTTAAAACCTATATCACATGACATCATATCATATCATATCATATCTATATTATATGTTACATTACATTACATTACATTACATAATATTGCATATTATATAATATCATATAATATTATATATTATATATTACATATTATATTTTATATATTACATATTATATATTATACATTACATTACATTACATTACATTATATTATACATATCTTTACTAAAAATAAAATAAAAGTTCTTAAAGCACCTCTCCATTGCCCCATCTCTAAGTCAGAAAGGAACCTGATCCAACAAGAGCTGACTCTGTCCCTCCTCTCCCCCAGACCGCCCGTGGCTGACCGAGTCCAAGAAGGTGCAGAAGCTCCAGGACAAGATCTACGTGGCCCTGCAGCACGAGATCCAGAAGAAACACTCCGCTGAGGACAAGCTCTCGAAGGTGGGGACACACAAACCCAGCCAGGGGAGCAGGGGCTGTCTGAGCTGGGGGATGTGGCTGGGCCAGAGCTCATGAGCCACACACATTTTGGAGAGTGAGACCTCAAACCTGTCAGGGGAGGAGAAGAATTTCTCCTTCCAAGGGCTGTGAATCTCCCTTGTGGTGCAGGCAGAGCTGCTAACCTGGCAGTGCACCAGGAAATGGTTTTTTTAGGAAAAAGAGCCATTTTGGGAATGCTTTGACCTGCACCGAGCTGGGATGGGGAGGAGCACCCACTGTGGAAAGATGAGGGTTTGGGGGTGAGGCCGGGCTGTCCAAAGGTGGGCAGTCTGTTGTTGCCCCAGTGCCAGGTTTGATCCCCAAACCCATCCTCTGTGCCCAGGGAAGGGGGAACAGCAGTGCAGCGGACACTGAGTGGTCCCCAAACCGCCCTGCTTGTCCCCAAGGGAGGGGGAACAGCAGCATCAAGGCCACCACACCCAGCACCCCAGCGGTCACCAGCTCCTTCTCTCCCTGCAGATGGTTTCCAAGCTGCCCTTGATGAAGACCATTTGCAACCTGCACTTGGACAAGCTGGAATTTTTCCGTCTCCTGCACCCGGAGACTGCCATGAACTTCCCCCCTCTCTACAAGGAGGTTTTCAACTCTGAGCTTCAGTACAGCGACCCCCGGGAGAGCTAAGGCCAGGAGCCAGCGGCCCCCTTGGAGTTCCCCAAAATTTGGAGCCAAAACTGCACTTCAGAGGTTTGGGGCAATTTATTTAAATCAAATAATCAAAACAAGAGAACCCCCGGGGGGGCTGCGGTGCCTCCCTGGCCCCGTCTCCTCGCTGTGGATTGCAATAGCTCTTGAATGTAAAGCACCTTGAAGGAAAAAAAGCAAATGGACTTTGCCATACCAGTGAAATGAATGTGAAATCTCTGCTTGGGAGAGGAGATGCTCCTGGCAGTGGTGAGGGACAGGCTGCTCCTGGTGACACGGGAGGAGGGAGTGTCCTTCCCGCTGTCCCGGCTGCGCTCTCCACCTCCCGTTTTTATGTCTTTGTTTTTTTTAATTATTATTTTTATTTTATTGTGGTTTTTTTAAACCCGATCATCAGGCATGGGATAAAGAAGGGGCGATGCTGACTCGGCTGGGTCGGGTTGGGGCTGCAGCTGAGGAGAGGGAAGGGACAGAGCCTTTGCTTTATTTCATCTCCCACGGGTGCAGTGGGACCCCGGGAGCTTGGCCAGGAAAGGTCTGGCTGTGGCTGGTGGGGGATTCACCACAGGATTTTCCTGTTAAGGAAGCTGCTTTGAGGGAAAAGATGCTCAGTGCAGCAGGGGAAGAGTTTTGCAGGGTCTCCATGCCCTGCATCACAGCATTTTCCCAAATTCCCAGCCAGCTCCTTGTCCAGCTGGGCGACACCTGACTTTGTGGAGCTGGTGCCTCGTGCCACCTCTGTGCATCCCAGCAGCTTTTCCAGGCCCGTGGGACTTCAGCCAGAGCCCAGATCCTGGCCATGCCACCCCAGAGGCACCCGTGGCACTGGAGGGGCTGCAGGGCTGTCCCTGTCCCCGTGGTGGCCGCAGCTCTGGGTGCTGCTGTTGTGTGTAGCTCTCTTATCATTCCCATTAAAACTGCCCCAAGGTTCGCACCCAGAGCAGGGTTTGTGACCCTTTCCCCACCCCATCCCCAGGTTCCCCTTTCCCACACGACACACAGGTGTGGCTGCAGGTTGAGTTGGACCCAGGCTTTCCCCTCAATGAGCTCCCTAGAACTGTTCTTTTGGGAGTTGCTCTTGAGTTAGCAGGACTTAGGAGCTTTTTAGGGGGAGAAACTGCCTGCTGGAGCCAAGGGAAGTGAAAGGTCCTTATTCTTCCCTTTGAGAATAAGGCTGGTTGGAAGGAATGTGGTGTTTGGGACCTGGTGCTCCTTTTGGGAGGCTCAGAAGGGGACGAAGGAAGGATTGGTGGGATGATGCTGTTCTAGGCCACGGCAGCAGGGGATGCTTGAGAGACTCTGTGGCTCTGCAAATGGATTTTTCCGTCCCTGCTCCTGCTCTCACTGCAGCAAATGCCAAAAAAACTACAAGGGAAAAACCTGCTCTGAGGCAGCCCCAGTTTCTGCTGACAAAGGGCTAAAATCCCAAGCTCCTTTCCTGCTTTGTGCTGATTCCTCGTGCACCCAACCCCATCCTCGGGCAGCTCCGAGCGGGAGCCAAAACCTTTGGATCCACAACTGCACCCCTCAAACCAAACCAGCAGCTTTCTTAGCAACGTGAGGGATATTCCTGCTTTTGTCAAAACACCTCCTAGGGAAGACCATGGACCAACCTTGATGAGGGAAGACTCTCCCATGGGATTTCTGCTCGGCTCCAAGGCAGAGGGAATTTGGAGCAGCTGCCGCGTGGCTTTGCTGACCACATCCCACCAGCAAACTCCCATGGCTTTGCTGACCACATCCCAACAGCTTCTGGGAGCAGATTGGAGCCTGCCAGCCTTGGCTCCCTCTCTGTTGGAGCCAGGGCTCTGGGAAAAGGCTGCCAGCCCTTCCACGGCCCCACGCGACGTCCAGTGCCAATGTGTGGCTGTCCAGCGCAGCGTCCACGGCGTGGGGATGTGCCCAGCTCCTCTCCTGCCCTCTGCAAAGCTTGGACAGAAGAGAGAAGTCAGTACTGCCTTTTATGTCCAGAGGGTTGTGCCTTTTTTTTGTGTTGTTTTTTTGGAAGCGTCGTTTCCGACAGCGCCGTTCACTTCCCGGGAAAAGCAGCCCCAGAAGGTGACTGAGCTCAGAGGGAACAGCCCGTGGGGGTTTGGGAACATTTGGGGAAAAAAACCAGAAATTTATTAAAAAAAAAAAAAAAGCACACACCCTTCTTTTTGCCCTCAGTATTCATCAGCCAACACAACCAACACGCCACCGAGTTCATTTCATCCGGCAAAGAACCCAAGAAAGCACCTTAATTTGGGAACATCAGAGCCCGTGGGGAGAGATTCTGGATTATTCTGAGCAATAAGAGCCCCCCCGTGGGAACCTAGGGAAGACTGGAAGTATTAAACACGTGTAACTCGACCTGCCAAACTGCAGGAACCTGCACTTTTCAGTTCTCTTCAGAGGAACCGACTTGATTCGATGATTATTTTTGGGAGGGGATATAAAAGTGATTCGGTGTCGATTCGGTGATTGCTGGCCTGGGGTGGGTGCCACGCCTGGAAAGGGATGGCAGGGGTGGAAAGGGATGGCAGGGGTGGAAAGGGATGGCAAGGGGTGGCAGCCCCTGCTTGGGGCTCGCCAGGGCTGTGCCAAGGTTCCTCACCCCTGCTGGGCCACCCAGGGCTCGCAGGGAAATGACAAAACCTGGGCAGAAATGCCCCAAAAAAGGGAGATTTCCCTCTCCCCTGTGGCCAGCGGGGAGGGGGCCAGGAGCCCTGAGCCCCCCATGGCTCTGGTGCTCCAGAGATGTTCCCATCCCAACATGGGATGTTCCTTTCCAGCAGCCCTGGGCCGCCAGCTGTGGCTCCTTTCCAGACCAAGATTAATTTAGTGTTTGTTTGTCTGCTCTGGCAGTGTAGCTGAGTGTCCATTTCCACCCACAGAACCCTCACACTGTGTATAAAGATGGATCAAAAATATATATAATATATATTCTTGTGAATGTTGGTGCAAAAGAGAAAAATATATAAAGTTTTGGTCGGCTTTATGTTATTTTTTATCTCTATGAATGAAAGGAAGAAATGGAAAACCTTTTATTTCCATTTACCACCCCCTCCACACATTACCTACCTGTAGATACCAACAGGTTTTATGGAAATGTTTTACTTTTTAGATTTAGGAAAATGCTTCTGTTCTCATTGAATGTTCTGTCTTGTAAGATTGTAATTTCTATTTTTTTAAAGAAAAGAAAATAACTAAATAAAATTTCCTCTTTCAGACCAGTCAGCTTAGGAAGGGAGGGCAGGGGAGGGAGAAACGTTTATTTAAGGACAAAAACTGTTGTTGGAATTTTTCATAACATTAAATAAAAAGTAATATAATGTATGGATGACAACCTTTTTACTGAGGTGTGTTCTATAGCTACATAGATGTATATTGCACAAAATTTACAGGAAGAAAAATAAAGTCTGTTTCACAAGGTTAACAAAATATATATATAATGCTGGAAATAATGATTTTAAATTTTAGGAAAGAGGGAGAGTGGAAGTGAATGCCTCAAAGTGATGGAAAAGCTTTAATTTCCTCCATGGGTTAAGAAACTCGAATTTCCATGGGTTAAAAAGCTTTAATTTCTTCCATGGGTTAAAGACTGAGCTGTACCAGAATCCCAGGATGGTTTGGGTTGGAGGGGACCTCAAAGCCCACCCAGTGCCACCCCTGCCATGGCAGGGACACCTCCCACTGTCCCAGGCTGCTCAAACGCTGCCCAGCCTGGCCTTGGGCACTGCCAGGGATCCAGGGGCAGCCCCAGCTGCTCTGGGCACCCTGTGCCAGGGCCTGCCCACCCCGCCAGGAACAATTCCTGTCCAATATCCCACCCATCCTGTTCAGGATTTGGACATAAAGGCAGATTTCAGGCACTGGGAGATGTTCTTGCTTCCCTAAATGCACAGCAAAGCTGAGGGACAGGGATTGCACCTGGCAGTGCCAGGGACACATTTTGGGGCAGGAGAGTGGAGACAGGTCTGGGGGGACTGTGCAGCTGTGGGGAGGAATCAGGGACAGCCAAGGAGCATTTGGGAGTCATTTTCAAACAGTTCCCAGTCCTAGGAAGGAAAGAACACCTTAGATATACCAGGGCATTATACGTGGATGTTCATGGATGTCCTGGATTTAACAAGGATGCCAGGCACTAATCTCTGCTCTGGCACAGGGACAGGAGCCCAGCAAGGGCTGCAGCTGTGCCAGGCCTTGGCATGGAGCTCAGGGCAAGGTTCTGCCCCCCGAGGCTGCTGGGCACTGCCCAGGCTGCCCAGGGAATGGTGCCAAGGTTGCCAGAGCTGCAGGAGTGTTTGGACACAGAATTCACAGAATCCCAGAATTCACAGGATTTACAGAATTCCCAGAATCACTGGGCTGGATGAGACCTCCAAGATCATTGAGTCCAACCCAGCCCCAACCCCTCAACTGAACCCTGGCACCCAGTGCCACATCCAGGCTCTGTTAAACACACCCAGGGATGGGGACTCCATCTCTGGGCAGCCATTGCAGAACTTTATCACCTTTCTGTAAAAAACCTTTTCCTGATATCCAACCTGTATTTCCCTTGGCACAGCTTGGGGCTGTGTGCTCTGGTTGTGTCAGTGCTGCTGCAGAAAGAGCCCAGCCCAGCTGAGCACAGGCCCCTTTCAGGAGCTGCACAGAGCGATGGGGGCACCCCTGAGTCTCCTTTTCTCCAGGCTGAGCACCCCCAGCTCCCTCAGCTGTTCCTCACAGGGTTTGTGTTCCCAGCCCCTCACTGACAGAGCCCTCAGGGCTGCTCAGGGTGGGGTTTGGGGTGGCTGTGCAGGGACAGGGCAGGATTTGATTCCTGAGGGTCCCTGCTAACTCAGAATATTCCAGAACTCTTTGAATCTCTGCTGTGGGGGCACACACACAAAGGGATCACTGGGTGTGAAGACACATCCTGGTTTCCTTCTGTGAACCTCACCTGGGTGTCCATTCCCTGCTGGACAGATCAGAGCTGTGTCCCCAGCACACAGCTGGGCTGGCCAGGAGCTGTGGGGCAGAGGGAAATAAAAAAAAAAAATCCTTGGAGCAGCAGGGTCAGGCAATGCCCTGGGCCATTCCCAGAGGACAACACAGCTCCTCCTCCTCCTCCTCCTTCCCATCCATCTGGGGCTCACATATTGCAGGATAAACCCTGGGCAAAGCAGGGCACAGCTTGGGGAGGTGTTGGGAAAGGCAACCACCCACTTTGGGGGCTCCCTGGGGTGTCCAGGGAATATATATTATATATTCTCTTATATGTTCTATTACATATTCTATATTATATATATTCTATATTCCATATTAATATACATAGAAATATTATATATATATAAAACACACATAAAATATATAATGTATCATATAAAATTAATATAATATAATACAATACAATACAATAATATTATATATAGTATTGCATATTATATTTCTAGATATATTAATAAAGAATATAGAATCTAGAATATAGACTATAATATATATAATTGAAATAATATAACATAACATAACATAATATAATATAATATAACATAATGATAAGATATAAGATATAAGATATAAGATATAAGATATAAGATATAAGATGTAAGATATATATGGGAGAGCTCCATGTGGGAGCTCCAGATCCTTGGATGCTGCACACTGACATTTTGGCTTTCATTTTAAAAAACATTTGTCTTTTTTTCCCGCCAAATCCTGTTTCTTTGGTGTATTTCAAGCAAATAAAATAATAAATTAAAGCATGGCTTTAAACAAAAAAAAAATGTTTAGGGAAAATATCTCCAAGGAGGAATCTGGGAATTGCCAAGGAGGTTTCAGAGCTGAAGTCTGGGGTGAGAAGGGAAGGGATCCCATGGACAGGGGACAGGATTTTGGGGTGGCCCTGGCGCTGTCCCCAGTAACTCTCCTTGTTTTACTGGTCCAGCAGCACTGGATTTACTGGGGCCGAGTGACCTCTGCTGGTTCACACCCAAAATCCTCCCTGCGCGTCGAGCATCCGATGGATTTCAGGGAGGCTCGAGGGGGTTTGGGGAAATTTTGGGGCAAGTTTGCCCAGGGATGAGCCTGACCCGCTGCCTGGAGCTGCCAGTGACAGAAAGCACGGCCCCAGCGCTTGGAAATGTCTTTTAAAGTCCAGCTGGGGTTTTACACACCCGAATTAATAGGATTTGCAGAGCTGAGAGCTTGGAGAGGGATCCCTGCTATATTAAGGAGTCTAATGTGGTGAAAATAAGGACTTAAGGAGCTCTAGAAGTGTTCAGGTGGGAAGGGACCAGAAAAAAATAAATAAACAAAATAAAATTCCTCTTTTAGACCAGGCAGCTCGGGAAAGGAGAGCAGGGGAGGAAGAAATACAAATTTAAGGACAAAACTGTTGTAGGAATTTTCACAACATTAAATAAAAAGTAATGTAATGTATGGATGGCAACCTTTTTACTGTGGTGGGTGCTCTGGGCACATAGATGTATATTGCACAAAATTTACAGAAAGAAAAATAAAGTCTGTTCTATGAAGTAAAAAAAAGTAAAAAACAAAAAGTAAAGTAAAAAAGCCCACAAACAATACTGTTAATAATGTTGGGAATAATGATTTTACATTTTAGCAAAGAGTGAGACTGAAAATGAATCCTTCAAGGTCTTTAATTGGAAAAACTTTTATTTCTTCTATGCTCATGGGACCCAGCTGTACCAGAATCCCAGAATGGTTTGGGTTGGAAGTGTGAAAAACGCCAATCACTTGTTCTTAAAATTTTAAAAGTTTAATAGTAATAAAATGGTTATGAAAATAGCAATATATTTAGAGTAAAAATAATTTTGGACAATTTTGATCAGGACAATATGAGACAATAGAAACAAAAGTTACAGACAGTCCAGGTACCCTTTCTGGGCAACACGAGCCCAAAACAGGACAGTTAACAGAGGATTAACCCTTAAAAACAAAAACCTGTTGCATATTCATACAAATCATACATGATGCATAAAATCCGTTCAAACACAGGATTCTGTCTGGTCAGTGTAAACTTCTTCCTCTGAATTCTGACGGTGTTGTCACAGCTGAGCAAGGCAAGAAGAAGTTCGTTTCTCCTGATAATGGAGCAATAAATTCTCTTTTTCTGAAAGATTCAGGTGTCTTGTGGCTGCCATCTCAGTGCAAGTCCTTTCTTTAGAAAAAAAGTATCTTACATAGCATAGTTTCTACTTTAACATTTTGTTATAACCTAAAACTATATTTAACACACTACTTAAGAGAATTATTACAGTATCACTTTCTAATACAACACATATAATATTCGTTTTAATATTTGCAAAAAGCCAATCATAAAATATGCATTTTTCACAGGAAGGGATCTTAAAGCTCATCTAATATAACTTTATACCTGAATTTTAAGCTGCTGTGCCTTGAATCCTTGAGGGATCTTGAAGAAAGGAGGGTATCAGTGCTGGAAAAGTCTAATAGTACATCTGAGGGAGAAAGCAGATCATGTTTGATATCTTTATTAATGTCAAATGATCATAGAATTCCAGACTGGTTTGTGTTGGGAGGGACCTCAAAGCCCATCCAGTGCCACCCTTGCCATGGCAGGGACACCTCCCACTGTCCCAGGTGCTCCAAGCCCTGCCCAGCCTGGCCTTGGGCACTGCCACCCATCCCAGATCCAGACCCAGCTCAGGCCGTGGGGAGCTGTGGGGAGAGGGAGGGCTCAGAGCTGCTGTGGGCATCACATTGTGGAGCCTGCAGCCACGGCTCCATGGGCCCATGGAGGGAGGGCTCCTCAGGGGAGGGCAGGTGTCACCATGGAGGGAAGCAGCCTCACCAACCTTCTGGGACTTGCATTTTTACTTTGGAAATGTTCCCTGCCCAGGGTTTGATTCCAAAATCATGAGGAACTCTGGGAAGATCAAGAGGAAGAAAACCAAGCTGGACCAGCTGATGGACCGGCTGGTGATCGTGGTGGGTGTGGGGCCAACACCTCTGCCCTGCTCCTGGGGTGGCCCTCAGGGCTCCTCATGAGAGGCCTCTTGCTTGGGTGGTGCTGCTTTTCTTCATCTTGCAATATTTGATCCAAAATATCTTGAGTTTAACATGTTCAGAGAATCCCAGAATGGTTTGGGTTGGGAGGGACCTTAAAACTCATCCAGTGCCACCCCTGCCATGACAGAGACACCTTCAGGCTGCTCCAAGCCCTGCCCAGCCTGGCCTTGGGCACTGCCAGGGATCCAGCGGCAGCCCCAGCTGCTCTGGGAAATCCATTCCAGGCATGGATTCCACAATTCCTGATTCCCAGTCTCCCACCCAGCCCTGCCCTGTGGCAGTGGGAGCCATTCCCTGTGTCCTGTCCCTGCAGGCCTTGTCCCCAGTCCCTCTGCAGCTCTCCTGGAGCCCCTTCAGGCCCCAAAAGGGGCTCTGAGCTCTCCCTGGATCCCTCTCTCCTCCCGGTGAACATTCCCGTTCTCCCGGCCATGTCCCGGCCCCGGCGTCTCTCCCGGTCCTTCGCACAATTCTGTCCCTTCCGGCTGCCGTCTCGCGCCACCACCCCTCCCCTCCGCCCTGCCCCTCACATGATAGCGGTGGGTGTGCGTCGCAATGCACGCCGGGAGTCGTAGTTCGCAGCGCTCGGCGGGCATTGGCGGCGGCTACTGGCGGGACTCTGTTTCCCAGCGCGTCTCGCGACGGCCCGGGGGGAGCGGGACCGGGCGCTCGCTGAGGTGGGCGCGGGGGGATCGGGCCGGGGGCAGCGGGCGGGGGGCGACATGGGCGGAGGGATGGAGGAGACAGTGGTTGGGGACAGGGAGCGTGGCTGGGGGGAACCGGGGGCCGGGAGGGGGAGATGAGGGTCGGGGGAGTGCCGGGGGAGGGGGAGCTGGGGGTGAGGGGAGCAGCGGCGGAGGAGCGGGAGCTGAGGGGAGCTGAAGACTGGGAGGGGTCTCGGGGCGAGGGGTGGCGGTGACCCTCCCTCAGCTCGGGGAGGGGTCCCGGGGCAGCTCCGGGGGCTGGGATCGGGGACAGCTCCGGGGGGACAGGCCGGGCTGGCTGTGAGGGGGAATCGGGGCCAGCCCGGGCGGGGAGGGATCGGGGGCAGCCCCGCTGGGAGCCGCGATTGGGGGCAGCGGGCGGGAGAAGCCGCGTCCCGTGTGCCCTCCCCGGGGGCTGCCGGCTCCGTCCGCTGCCCAGGGCTCTCGGAATCGCCTCTCGGGAATCGCCTCTGTTCCCGGCCTGGCCCCGGGGACACAGGGGGGACAGGGGGACACAGCGGTTCCGTTCCCGCCGGGGAGGTTCGTGACTCCTCCAGGGCTTCTGAGGGTGAACCTCGCTGCTCTGTGTGGTTCGGGTACCGCAGATGTGTGTGTTGCCCTCGATAGACAGCACCTGCATGTCGTAGTTTTATTTCCCCTTCTGATTTCCCCTTCTTATTTCTAATCTCAGTTTTGTAACTCTCTCAAGAAACTCTGTGATGAAGAGAGCAGTGAGTTAGAAATGAGGCAATTGGTGGAATGATTTATCTGCATTTCAGTTTTTCTGGGCTATTTAATATTTTTGCTGCTGTCTGCAGTCCAGTTCTTCTGTGTGAGGCCAGTCTGAGCAGGTGACAAGGGGTGGAACAGCCTGGTGTCCTAAGCCTGTCCCACCTCTTGTTTCTGGATGTTTTTGTGCTTTCTGTTTTCTTGAGCCGTCTGAGCTTCTGTTCCTGAGCAGCCACGCTTCACTTCTGGACGTGGTTGTACCAAAATCAATATTTGTCTGCTGTGGGTTTTGCATAGGCAAATGAAGGCTCCTGCTCACCCGCTGAGGCAGCACAGGGCTGTGTAAACAGGCTGGGGGAGCCCTGAGGGGAATTGCTTCCACATCTGCTGTGTCCCAGCTCCAGGATGGGGGAGATGGGGCAGCAAAATCCCCTGAACAGCCAGGAGTCCCCATGAGCCTCCTGGAATGAGGTGGGAGTGGGATAACCTTGTAAGTTCACTGTTCCCTGCTTCTTTTCTCAGGGCACTGCTGCCATGCAGTTTCCCCCCTCTCCCTGGTTGTGCTGGGTGGATTTTGGAGTTATATTTTGGCTGGCTGTGTCACTGCAGGGACAGTGTCCCACCCTTGAGGGCTGGGGATGTGTCAGGGAGAGGAAGCACTGCCAGAGCCAGGCTGTGTCAGCTCTGGGTTTATAGTGCTGAGCTGATTGTTTTGGAGTGGCTGCTGCTGCCTTGGGCTCTCTGGGAAGTTCCTGGTGAGAGCTGGGCGTTTGGAAGAGGCTCAAACCCAGCCTTTTGCCTTGAAACCAGTGCAGAGCCACCAATTTCTCTTTAAATTCAACTGGAGAGATCGTGAGAAAGGTGTTTGCTTGTGCTGGGAGCAGCAGAGGCTGCGCTGATTCTCTGCTGAGCTGGGGGATTTCAAACCCAAATCTTTGGGATTCTTGTGGGGGTCTTGTTCCTTTTAGGCTCCTCTCAAAGGTCTGGGGTCTGCTGGCTCAGGGTGGGATCTGAAAGCCTGGTAGGCTGATGGTCCTTCCCAAGGCTCAGCCTGAACCACTCAGGATTGTGTGTTGTGCTCAGGCTCCTCATTCTGCTCGTGTTCCTGTTGTTAAATCCCTGCTGATGAGGGAGTGTGGGCAGCTCTGCTCTGTGCTGGGGTCCTGCCCCTCTGGGTGCTCTTGGGAAATGCTCTGGGTGAAAACCTGGAGTCAGGATTGTGTGGAAGCTCCTGTACCTGGAGTCAGGATTGTGTGGAAGTTCCTGAGCCTGGAGTCAGGATTGTGTGAAAGCTCCTGAACCTGGAGTCAGGATTGTGTGAAAGCTCCTGAACCTGGAGTCAGGATTGTGTGGAATCTCCTGCACCTGGAGTCAGGATTGTGTGGAATCTCCTGTACCTGGAGTCAGGATTGTGTGGAATCTCCTGTACC
This sequence comes from Zonotrichia albicollis, assembly GCF_047830755.1. NCBI lineage: Eukaryota > Metazoa > Chordata > Aves > Passeriformes > Passerellidae > Zonotrichia > Zonotrichia albicollis. The sequence goes on from NC_133847.1 coordinate 2,425,957, forward strand.
TGGAGTCAGGATTGTGTGGAATCTCCTGTACCTGGAGTCAGGATTGTGTGGAAGCTCTTGGCCTTGCTGCATCACAGAGTCCTTAAAGATGGAAAAGACCTCCAAGGTCACCAAGTCCATCCTGTGCCCCATCCCCTCCTTGTCCCCATCCCACTGCACTGTCCTTCCTTGGACACCTCCAGGGATGGAGACTCCAAACCTCCCTGGGCAGCCCCTGCCCCCTCTGACCACCCTTTCCATGGAGAAATTCCTCCTGATGTCCAACCTGAGCCTGCCCTGGCACAACTTGAGGCCATTTCCTCTTGTCCTGTCCCTTGTTCCCTGGGAGCAGAGTCATCAAATCAGAATGAAAATACAAAGGCAGTACAGAATATAGCCTAAATCAAGGACTCAGAAACTTGGGGATCTGTTGGATGGAAAGCTTGGGAAATTGGGCTCTTCTGGGATTGGCTGGGACATCTGCAGGGCACAAGAGGAGCCAGTGTCTTGTGAATCTGGTCTTGGGGACATGCTCCAGGTCCTTGGGGGGTTCATGGCAAAGCAGGAATGAATTCAGCTCCCCCACCTCCCTGTCACTGCCCCTCCTCTGGCCTGGCCTTTGCTTGTTCTCTGCCACCTTTCTGTGGTAGTGGAGAAAACAGCAGGGAGAAATAACAAACTTTTACTGAGGAGTTTGTAAGTTTGCTGGGGATACCAAATTAGGAGGAGCTGCTGACCCCCCTGGAAGGCAGAGAGACCCCACAGAGAGTCCCTGACAAATGGGGGAGCTGAGCAACCCCCAGCCATGTGACAAGGGCAAGTGTCAGATCCTGCCCTGGGATGGGGCAGCCCTGGGTGCAGGGACAGGCTGGGGATGAGAGGCTGGAGAGCAGCGCCCTGGGAAGGGCCCTGGTGGTCCTGGTCAGTGCAAGTTGGATCTGAGTCCCTGCTGGGTCCTGGCAGCCCCAAGGGCCACCCTGTGCTGGGGGCACCAGGCCCAGGGAGGGATTGTCCCACTCTGCTCTGCCCTGGGGCAGCCTCAGCTCCAGTGCTGGGGGCACTTTGGGCACCACGGGATCAGAAGGACCCAGAGCTGTTGGAGAGTGCCCAGAGGAGGGACAGGGAGCTGGGGAAGGGCTGAGGAGCAGCTGAGGGCACTGGGCTGGTTCAGCTGCAGCCCAGGAGACTGAGGGGAGGCTCCTCGGGGGCTGCAGCTCCTCCCCAGGGCAGGCACAGGGGCAGGGGCTGAGCTCTGCTCTGGCACAGGGACAGGAGCCCAGCAAGGGCTGCAGCTGTGCCAGGCCTTGGCATGGAGCTCAGGGCAAGGTTCTGCCCCCCGAGGCTGCTGGGCACTGCCCAGGCTGCCCAGGGAATGGTGCCAAGGCTGCCAGAGCTGCAGGAGTGTTTGGACAACAGAATTCCAGAATTCATGGAATCCCAGAATTCACAGAATTCCCAGAATCACTGGGTTGGAAGAGACCTCCAAGATCATTGAGTCCAACCCAACCCCAACACCTCAACTAAACCCTGGCACCCAGTGCCACATCCAGGAGCTCCCAGGGGTGCTCAGGGTGGTGTTGTTGGGGTGTCTGTGCAGGGCCAGGGGCTGGGATCAATGATCCCTGTGGGTCCCTCCCAGCTCAGGATATTTCAGGATTCTGTGATACTCAAAGTGTGCCTCAAGACAGATCCCCACAGGAATTCCTTCACCAAGTTTTCCCTAATCTGAGGTGATGCAGTATTTCACACTGCACACACATTCAAAGGAATTTTGTTGTTGTCTGCCTGGACAAACAGCACTGCTGGTGTTTGTGTCGTGGTTTGAGAGGGAAGTGGTGTCCCTGGACCTGACTCAGGGCATTTTGTCTGTGAGATCCTGGTGAAGAAAAGCTCCAAGTGTCTCCAGTGGACTCCTGAGTCATGTGCATTGGACTGTGAACTTCAGAGTTATTCATTGACCATGGATGAGCACAGTGGAAAAAGGAAGTTCACACCAGTTTCCTTAGCATGTGTGGGATTTTCCTCCCTCCACAAGCAGTGGGTTATAGATGAGGAAAATCTCTGCAGTGGGTGCAGGGTTTTGGACTTCACCTATTCCCAATTAAACTGAAAATATCCAGGTGAATAGGGATCTGATTTGTGTGTTGGAGAGGGACTGTTTATAGGAGGGTGTAGTGAAGGGACAAGGGGGAATGGCTTCAAACTGACAGAGGGCAGGGTTAGATTGGGTATTGGGAAGAAATTCCTGGGAAGAAGGTCCCTATCCTTTTAGCAGGGGCTGGGAAGGTCAGCACATCTCAGGAAGGGATTACTCAGTGTAAAACATGGCCATGTGTGCTTATCCTTGCTGAAAGAATTGTTCTTAATGCTGCTTTGTGGGTCCAAACCACATCTTTCTATGCAAGGGGGTGCTTCACCAGATTGCTGCTTTATCTGGAGGTTTTATTTATTTATTTGAATTAAAACCTCTCCAGATCACCACAGGTCTCCTTGAGAGGAGAGCACAGGAAAACTATTGTTTGGCCATTGCAGGAAACCCTTTGTCTGGTCTGTCAAGGCAGGAATGTCCCCCTCAGTCTTTGCTTCTGATCCTTTTCCAGTGGACAAACACCTCTGTGCAGCTGTAGGACACCAACACTGAAGTGCAGTAGCAAAATAATCCTCTGAAGAAGAAGAAGAAGAAGAAGAAGAAGAAGAAGAAGAAGAAGAAGAAGAGGATTATTTGCAGGCTCATTCTTCAGTAATGGATTCCTCTCTCTTAGTGCTTTAGTGCTCATGGGCCATTTGTTCTCCTCCTGAAATTCCCACATCTCAACTGGGAGCAGCTGCAGAAGGGAGGGGTGAAGTTTTAATGGTGTTCTTAACCATCTTCATCCTTTGTTTTCTATTCACACATTTGAGAAATGCAAAGGAAAAGGCTCCCAGTTACAAAATGCTGTTGGGCAGCATTGAGGGACAGCCTTGAGGCCTCAGCTGTGGCAGGGATGGGGACAGAGCCTCCTGTCCCCACACTAGGGCTTCCTAGAGACTGGACAAGGAATATAATTTGTTCTCCTCTGTGCAAGCATATTGAAGCTTGTACATCTCTGCAGAGGAAGAGCAGGCTGTGGTACAGTCCCAGGTGCTGTTGTCTCCACAGGCTGGGTTAGAGTAGCTCAAATAAAAAAAAACAACAAAAGCAGCCCAAGGAAACAGCTTTGCCAGTGCAAAACTCTGCAAAAACTCTGCAGCCTCCAGACCTTAGCTGAGCATAGCACTGAGGTGCAGCAGAACCAGCTGCTGTAAATCCTGAGGGATTTGGGTACAGCATGGCTGATCTGACCCCACTGCTGCTGCAGCTGCTGTCAGTGTTTTAGGGGCAGATTTTAGTCTAGACTGCCTTAATTTCTGTCAGGCTCCACAGTGCTGGTTTGCAGGGTTGCTTTGTGTGCTCTGTGTTTCCATTCTGGGATTTGCAGGTAGGGACACATGGTGTTTTTATCCTTAAGGAGGAAGGGGTGGAATTAAAACTCAGCAAAGACCTCTCTGTGTATTTCATCTGTGGGACCAGCTCTGCCAAAATCAGCAACACAGCTCATGCTGGGTAAACTTCCCAGGGTTGGCTTCTGCCAGAGCTACAGCCACACTCAGTGTGGTAACAGGAAGAATGAATCTGCATTTGTGCAGGATTTCTGAAATAACAAGGGGTGATGGGTTTGGTTCCAGCTGATTATTTTTTTGTTAAGCAGGAGTTTAGTGCCCAGCTAACAGAGATTATCTGTTTGTTCCAGGAGTTGGGAAGCACCACAGAGAGCCAGGAGCCAACAAATCATCTCAGCACCTAAATGAGGCATTAAGTCTGGTGAGCTCTGCACATTTCTCTTGCAATGTCTGAGCTCTGCTGGGTACTCTGCCTGCCCTGGGAGCTGCAGGTGTTCTGGCAGGGGCTCCCTGGGCATCCTCAGCCTTTGCCAGGGGGTGCCAGGGGCACTTTTGTTTGCTGCCAGAGTGTCTCAGTTTGGATAGACAGGTGCCTGCTAAGGAAGGCAGGAGCCTCCCCTGAAATGGAGAATGTAAACCCTCCCCATCCCTCTGAATTGCTGTAAATTTTAAATTAAGGGGTTCTCTGGCAAAAAGTATGGGAGCAGGAAATAACAGTTCTTTAATAGGGAAGAAAAATAAAAGCATAAAATAAACAATGCAGTAAACTGAAACAACACTGACAGAGCCAGAACACAACCTGACACCCTGTGGGTCAGGCTGTTGGCAGCAGTGCCATTGGAATTGTGGCTCAGCCCTCCTGCAGTGTCAGGGGTGGTTCTGCTGGAGCAGGGATCCTGGAGAAAAGGGTGTAGTTTTCCTCTGAAGATCCAGTGGCAGAGGCAGCTGCTGTTCCTCTGGGGAATCCAGTGCAGAAGCTGTGCTGGTGTCTCAAAAACCTCTGGATTATATCTCAGTAGGAATGCTTGGCTCCTCCCTCTGGGCTCACATCTCCCAGTGGGATGCTGTAGTTCTTATCAGCCATGCAGGGACATTCAATAGCTGTTATCAGCAGATGTCTGCCCAGAGGGAGGAGTGATTGTGATCACTCAGAGAGAGATAAGGCAAACTGCCCACTTGACAAAATGTGACCATGTTCACAGGGGTCTGAGGATGAGGGAAGAGATGAGGATCTGACTCCATGTTTCAGAAGGCTTGATTTATTATTTTCTTATATATATTATATTAAAACTATACTAAAAAAAATAGAAAAAAAGATTTCATCAGAAGGCTGGCTAAGAATAGAAAAAGAAAGAATGATAACAAAGGATTGTGGCTCGGATAGAGAGTCTGAGCTAGCTCACTGTGATTGGCCATTAATTACAAACAACCACATGAGACCAATCACAGATGCACCTGTTGCATTCCACAGCAGCAGATAATCAATGTTTACATTTTGTTCCTGAGGCCTCTCAGCTTCTCAGGAGGAAACATCATAAAGAAAAGATTTTTCATAAAAGATGTCTGTGACAACAAAAGACAACTGCCATCCAGATGGTAATAAATTACATCTTGCCTTGCAATCTGGGACACAAGGAGAAATCAGGATCCATTTTGGGAGGCTCCAGCCTTCCTCCTCTGGGTGTTGGGCACCAGTGGAACCCTGGGCTCGTGTTTGTCACACACTGGAACATTCCCAGTTCCAGGGGTTTCTCTGGGTGCTGCTTTGTGCCATGTGCTGACCTGATTTTCTTTCTCCAACAGATCTATTGCTCTGTCTGAACCTCACCAGGGAACACAAGTATTAGAAATGGCAGGTAAGAGCACCTCAGGTGCAGCCAGCAGGGAGAGTGGTTTCAGAGAGTTGTTCATGATGCTGTGGTGGCTGTAACATGTCAGGAATGTGACCTGTGTCCCTTCCCAAGACCTTGGTGATCCCTAAAGCTCTTCAGTTACTTCTCTTGCCTTGGTCACATTCACTTTCCTGCTGTGTCCTGCCTGCTCTGTCACCTGAGGTTTCTGCTCAGTGGTAAATGTTGCTCAGGTTCAGCTGTGACTTACTTAAAAGTTTTATGAGAGTGGAATTGATTCAAAAACAAAGCACATGAGAATAATTCCTTCTTTCCAGAGGTTTTCCACAGTGGTTCCTAGCTGTGCTGTTGACATTAATCCATCTGAATTATACTTGCAGTGAAATTAGTAACAAAATTCCAACCTTTTTTTTTAAAATCACAAGTCTAGAATTTGCCTGCAGCTGCTGCTCATGAGTGATGCAGTTTGGTTTTGGAAAGCATGGGGTGCATTTGCTGATCAGCCTTAATGGGAGAACTGTAGCACTCCAAGCTCTGCAGTCAGACATGAAAGGGGATATTTTCATGTCATTTATTTTGTCTGATCTCAGAAGTAACCCAGAACAGCTGGCAACTGCAGGGTGTCTGGGTGGGAGGAAGAGGGCAGCAGCTGGGCAGCAGCAGAGAAGAGGTGTAATCCCCAGCTTTGTGTACCTAGCAAACAATCCTGGGGTGTTTGAACCATTTTATGAGCTTGAAAAATGACAAACTGCAGTGGCTGCTTGGTTTTGGCCCCACCACGTGGGAGCTGGCAGCAGCTCTGCTGTCCATGACAGAAAATGGGAGAGAGCAGAACCAAAGGAACAATCTGCAGCTTCAGCTGTTGAAGAGAGACAGAACAAAAGTTTCCCCATCCCTCAGAAAAAAATAAATTAGAGAATCTGCTTTTATTGCATTTGATTAATCTTGGTCTTCCTGGCTTCCCTAGAGACCTGTCCTTTCAGCTTCAAAAGCTGTGTCCCCTCCTTTCCCTTGATCCAGCATTGTTAAATCCCTTTCTAGGCTGCAGGGACACACTGTGCAGGAGAAATCCCATCAGGTGTTTCCAGCACACAAAAAATTAATGCAGAGGAGTCCAAATTCCTGTGGACTTTGAAAGCATCCGTGGGCCACCAGCTGTGCATGGGATGGAGTCAGCAGTGGTGTTAACCAATAACTCAAACCAGCTTGGAGGGCATCTGAATGAATGTGAAATGGGTTTGAGGGGGATGCATGAGGAGGGGCTTGATGTTTGTTTTTATCAGGAGAAGTCAAATTGGGCTGGTGACTTCAGACATTATTTCAGAGCTACTTCTGATGTATTCCCAGTGGGCGTTCTCACCATATTTGCTGTGTGAAAATATGCATGAGGGAAAGCCTTTTTCCTTCCTCAAGCCTGGCTGCAGCTCCAGGCTCTTCCCTGCCAACCTTCAAACAGAGCTGAGGAGCTGCTCCTGCAAAATGTCTCCTCAGCCGGAGATAATGGGGAGGGAAGGGGAACTCTGGTGCTGACAGTTCTTGTTCAGACATTTCCTCTTGTCTCCTGTGCCATTTGGAGGTTTTCCCAGGACATTCTTCATCTCTTCCTCTGCTTGTTTTTAATTCTGTTTACTGAGGCTGAAGGAGGCTAGAGACAATTAGTCACAATGCCCTGGAATCAAACTTTAATCAGCTCTGCAAGGCAAGAGCAAACATTCCCAAACATGTAGGAGCACACACAGACAAAGCTGGGAGCTGACAGCAGCAGAGGATTCAGGCATTTAATTACTTGATTTTAAAACAGAAATTCTTCCCAAGGTAGAGTTTTCTTCACCATATAGCTTTTGGCAGCATTTGCTGATTTATTGTCTCTGAATGCAAAGCTTTTTCTTTTTTTCTGTGCTTTTATTTTTCCCCTATGGCTTAAAAAATTGAATGTAGCCTTTTTCCATTAAAAATCTGGTGTGTTTTCAAAACAAGATCATCCCTGACACAGAATCATGGAATCCCAGAATGGTTTGGGTTGGAGGGGACCTCAGAGCCCATCCAGTGCCACCCCTGCCATGGCAGGGACACCTCCACTGTGCCAGGCTGCTCCAACCCTGCCCAGCCTGGCCTTGGGCACTGCCAGGGATCCAGGGGCAGCCCCAGCTGCTCTGGGCACCCTGTGCCAGGAATTCCAGGAATTCCTTCCCAGCTCTGACTTATTCCCATGAACTGGATGATACCAGGGTACACAATTCCACTTTGGGGATTCCTCCCTGTCCGGTTTTTGGCTGTTTGGATGGCCTGGAAAGGCCCGGGGTGGCCTTGGGGCAGCCCGCATTTCAAAGGACGAGAAGAGGCCTCAGTTCTTTTCTCGGACTCGGTGTTTATTAATTGTTTATCTAAAAGATTTTCTCTCGGCCCGACAGAGCTCTGCTCAGCAGCCAGCCATGAGCACACTCCCTGCCCTCCGGGCAGCCACCTATCTTTATACCCAAAGTTACGTGTACAATATTTATCATTTTTCCCCAATACCTTTCACCCTTATTGCCCGGTGCACTTTTAGTAATGACCAATCCCAAAGTGCCACCATCACCACAGAAGATGGAGGAGAAGAAGAAGAAGAAGGAGGACAGGACACGCCCCAATTCCTCCATCTTACTTCTCTAAACCCCCCTGTACAGAAATCCTAAACCCTGTGTTTCACTCTCTAATTAACTAATCCCTTCACCATTCACCCCGGTGAAATCCTCCTATCCTCATACAGGTGTCGTCTCCTGTGTAGGATCAAAGTCCAGCCACCAGACACTTCTGGAACATTCCAGGACTCCCGAACCCCCCAAGGGTGCTCTCGGTGACACCTCAGTGCTGAGGTGCTGAGATCCCACACCTCCCTTCCTTATTGTCCCAGCACAGCAGGTCCTGAGGCCTGAGCCATGGTCAGGACATGCTCAGAGCTGGTGGCTGAGGAGAAATCTGCTTGTCTGGACACTCCCCAGCCTTTCTTTCCTCTTGCTGTGGATTTCTGAAGGGTTGTAACTGAACACCTCAGTGCAGCTGTTTCCCCCAGATGTTGCTGACACCTCCCCCTTCCTGAGGAAGCTCATCCTGCAGCTTATTTAAAGTTGGTTTTTTCCTTGCAGCACTTTTCACACAACTTCACACTGATGTCTAAAGGTGTTAAATCCATGTGATGTTCATTAGCTTGTTCCTATTCCCCCCTCTCATTCCTATTTCCCTCTCTCTGCCTTGTGTGTAGTAAAACAAAATATTCTGTCACTGCTGAGGAAGAAAACCAATTTCTTTGTGGTCTGGGGAGAGGATGAACATGCAGCACTGTTGGGAAGGGGTGGAGGATATGACACATTTCTGCTCCCAGCTGAAATCTGTGTTCTGTGTTCCAGAAAAGGTGAATAACTTCCCTCCACTCCCCAAGTTCATCCCTCTGAAACCATGTTTCTACCAGAATTTTGCTGATGAAATTCCCATCGATTACCAGTTCCTGGTGAAGAGAATCTATCATGTGTGGATCTGTAAGTTGAATAAAAACACCTGTGCTGGAAAAAGGTATTTGTGGAGTAAAACCCCATAGATCTCAGTGGTTAATGTGCTTTAAAGTTTTGATGAGGAGCAGTGATCCCCCTTAGAATACTCTAATATAACTTTATACCTGAATTTTAAGCTGCTGTGCCTTGACTCCTTGAGGGATCTTGAAGAAAGGAGGGTAACAGTGCTGGAAAAGTCTAATAGTTAATCTGAGGGAGAAAGCAGACTGTGTTTGATGTGTTTAATAATGTCAAATGATCACAGAATTCCAGACTGGTTTGGGTGGGAAGGGACCTCAGAGCCCACCCAGTGCCAGCCCTGCCATGGCAGGGACACCTCCCACTGTCCCAGGGTGCCCCAAGCCCTGTCCAGCCTGGCCTTGGGCACTGCCAGGGATCCAGGGGCAGCCCCAGCTGCTCTGGGCACCCTGTGCCAGGGCCTGCCCACCCAGGAAAGAATCCTTTCCTTATATCCCATCTAACCCTGCCCTTTGGCAGTGGGAGCCATTGCCTTTGTCCTGTCCCTCCATCCCTTTTCCAAGTCCCTCTCCAGCCTTTTTGTAAACCACGTTTAACTCCCAAAAATAGCTACCTTAAGGAAATTCTCAGTTCTCCTAAAGTAAGAGGAATAGGAGAATTGTAGACAAAATAAATGTGGCCCATTTGCTGCTGTCTGCTTCCCCACCTCGCTCTAGAAATGCCAAAATTCCCTCTTATCCCCCATTTCCCTTGCCAATGGAAGCAGCATCTCCTGGCTGCATGCTGGCTCTCCCTCAGCTCTCCAGAGCCCCCCAACCATCCTGCTGGAGTTGGGAGCTGCTCCTGTCACAGCTGCTGATGTGCTGATGCCCTGTGTGAGCAGAGCTCCTGGCCCTGGGCTCCTGTTGTTTGCCTCAGCCATTGAGGAACCAGGGATGAGCATTGACCATTCTTCTGCAAGGAATGAAATCACTGTGGCAGGCCTAGGAAACCACAGGCAGTGCTTTGCAACATTAACAATCTTTTTGCCTTGCTTATCTTTTTTTTCCCCCCAAATGCTTGTCATCCTCTTTACCCTTCTCACTGAAGGAAAGCTTGTTTGCTGCCAGCTCTGCATTTGGTGGTGTGGCTTTTATTCCAGATGCACGGGATGTGTGTAGGAGAGAGATTTGTGTGCATAAATAATGGCATAATCCATGGCTCCATTGTTCTTTGGTTATGTGGAGCTGCTGCAATGAGCTCTGTAATTTTCTTGCCTGAAGAAGCTGCCTGTCCCTCCAGACTCACTGCAAGCTGTAAAGCCTCCTTTGTCCTCCCCTCTCCCAAAACAAAGAGTCCCTCAGTGGAGTTAATGGCAGCCTGGAGGAGAGCCAGGGATTTGGGCATGGCCAGGAGAGCTGCCATCTGCACCAGGAGTTTCACATTTCCATCTCCTGCACTCAGGAGTTTCACATTTCCATCTGCACTGCTCTTCCTTTGGGGGTCTCCCTGATTTTTTTGGAGAGAGATGTGTAAAGGGAAGGAGGTAAACAAGGAAAGGGCAGTTTGGAAAAATAGAAACACACAAGTCATTGCTGGAAGGGTGATTGCTCATTACTTTAATTGGATGTGAGCACTGGATTAAGGTGGAGGGAGGTTTGGGGAAGGTTGTACCACAGCTCCCACTGCTGGAGAACAAACTGACCTGAGGCACAGGGAGAGCCAAAAGTTCCTTAAAACTTTGCAGATGCCCCTGGCTTGGTGTTGTTTTATGGGGTGTTTTAAAATAAGTAACTTTTGGAGAATAAATGGCTTCTGAAAATGAATATTTGGAGAAGTACAGCTAATTGGTGTGTAAATGAAATATCATTGATTTATGGAATCCCTGAATGGTTTGGGTTGGAAGGACCACAAAGCCCATCCAGTGCCAGCCCTGCCATGGCAGGGACACCTCCCACTGTCCCAGGCTGCTCCAACCCTGTCCAGCCTGGCCTGGGACACTTCCAGGGATGGGGAATCTACAATCTGTTAGTTTAAATACATAGAATTAATTAATTTAAATAACTACTATTCTTCCCCCCACACTGAGACACATCCAAACCATTGTGTACAAAGCTTTGCTGGCTACTCAGAAGACATTTTCTTTGCAGTAAAACAGTGTTTTATTTTACTCTCAGGCCATGTGCAAGTCAGAAGTAGTAGCTGGGGTAGGTTTTGTTCCCCTGACTGTGTTGTCAGTGTGATTTTGTGACCATAAAACCTTGCAGTTGTTTAGGAGCCCCGGGCTGTGTGCAGGCAGGTGGGTCAGTGCCCAGGAGGACCAAGGCAGAGATGAGCAGGGAGTGGATTGGGGCAAGGGCAGGACTCATTCCCTTGGCACAGTGTCTTGGTTTGGAAAGCCAGGAGTCTGCTAAGGAAGGCAGGAGCCTCCCCTGAAATGGAGAATGCAAACTCTCCCCATCCCTCTGAATTGCTGTAAATTTTAAATTAAGGGGCTCTCAGGCAAAAATATGGGAGCAGGAAATAACAGTTCTTTAATAGGGAAGAAAAATAAAAGGATAAAATAAACAATGCAGTAAACTGAAACAACACTGACAGAGCAGAACACAACCTGACACCCTGTGGGTCAGGCTGTTGGCAGCAGTCCCATTGGAATTGTGGCTCAGCCCTCCTGCAGTGTCAGGGGTGGTTCTGCTGGAGCAGGGATCCTGGAGATAAGGGTGTAGTTTTCCTCTGAAGATCCAGTGGCAGAGGCAGCTGCTGTTCCTCTGGGGAATCCAGTGGAGAAGCCATGCTGGTGTCTCAAAAACCTCTGGATTAGATCTCAGTAGGAATGCTTGGCTCCTCCCTCTGGGCTCACATCTCCCAATGGGATGCTGTAGTTCTTATCAGCCATGCAGTGACATTCCATAGCTGTTATCAGCAATGTCCCCTCCCCAGGGAGGGGTGAATGTGGTCACTCAAAGAGAGAGATAAGGCAAACTGCCCACTTGGCAAAACAATCTGCCATACAGATGGTAATGGAAAACAACTTGCATTGCAATCTGGAACAGACAGGTGAAGAGAAATTCAGGGGTTTGGTTTTGCCAGAATGGCTGAGGCCAAGGTCCAGAGTGTCACCATGAGTTCATCTCCAGGCTCTGCTCGAGGCCCTTTGGTGCTTGGACCTTCCACCTTCTCTTTTTCTGTGCTTGTTGATACAGGTTACCACAAAGGGTTTCAAGAGTCACCCGCACCTTTCCAAAACAGGAGTTTGTAAATTGGCCTCTCTGAGCCTGGGGGGATGCAGGGACAGCTGTGGGAGCCCCTGGCTTGGGGCTGACCCCCCTTTCCAGGGATGTGAGCTCCAGGAAAATGGGGAGCAGCATCCCTGCATATACTGCTACCTAGTGCAGCACTGCTGTGCCCTGGGGGCCTTTGTCAACTGCTCCTTTTTATCCATGTGACAGGAACAGGGATGTGAAAAGGCCTCTAAGCCACCCCTGTGGTCCCATATTCGCAGCTTGATTGGAGTTTGTTTACCCCCTTGCTCAAGGCAGCACTGCCAAGCCCCCAGGCTGACATCCAGGCTTCCTCAGAGGCCCAGGGAAGCAGAGAGAGCCTGCAAGGCACTGAGCTGGCTCAGAGAGAGCTCCTGAGGCAGCCCCAGAAGCACAGAGTCAGTCAGAGGCAGGCCTAGGGTCACCCCCCTCTCCTCTCAAAACGGGGTTTGGCTATAAATGGAAATTACACCTTGCTCATAATTCATAGTAACACTGGCCTGAGTCTTGTATTGGTCACATCAGTTGCTCCCAAAGCTCTCCATGTTTTGAGAGAGGGTAAAAGCAGGTGGTAAAAGATTTCCTCATCCCTGTGCTGCAGGATCCCTCTGGAGCTGGATGTTCCTGTGCTCCCAGGTCACACAGGAGCCACAGAGACCCCAGGGACCCTTCCCACTGCAACCCTGGGGGCTTCTCAGGGCTATCCTGAGTTAGCAGGGATCCCCAAGGACCCTCAGTGCAGCTCCAGGTGTTAACCAAGAGACCCCAACAACCCTGAGAGTGGGGTCCAGACACTCCTGGAGCTGTGGCAGCCTTGGGACCATTCCCTGGGGAGCCTGGGCAGTGCCCAGCACCTTTCCCTGAGCTCCATGCCAACCCCCTCACACATCTCCAGCCATTATCTTTTGTTTCCTTTTCTCCCAAAATGCTGGCAGTGCCCCAGCCTGTTGGAGATTTTTTCAGAGATGGCTTAGAAAGCAGCTGTGAGGAGCAGATTCTCACAGCCTGTTTCTGTGAACAGCAGAGGTTCTCAGGTTATTTTTAACTACAGGTAAAAGTGGCAAACATGAAGGCCTTGAGAGCCTTGCACATCAGAGTTCTCAGGCAGCTTTCTCATAACAAGTGGATGTTCTATCTTTGGCTGTTTTGGGAAAGCAAGAATAATTTTGAGAACCCAAATCTTGGTATTGGAAACATAAGGAGGAGTTGGTGTGTTATCTCTGACCTATTGTGAGCTCAGATTTTGCAATATGCATGAGCTTGATTAACACTGTTATAAAAGGTGCCTGATTGATGAATAAAGTGGAGTCGATGCTGACCAACGCAAGGTGGGTCATCTCCCTCCAACTTCAATATATGGTGAACTTCAATACCAGCCCACGCTCTCTCCTGTGCCTCTCCCCAGTTTATTGCATCACGCTGGCCGTGAACCTCATCGCCTGCCTGGCCTGGTGGATCGGGGGAGGCTCTGGGGCCAACTTTGGCCTGGCCATCCTCTGGCTCATCCTCTTCAGCCCCTGTGGTTACATCTGCTGGTTCCGACCTGCCTACAAAGCCTTTCGGTGAGTGCCAGCCCAGCAGTTCCCTCTGCGAGTTTCCCTGATTGTTATTGTTATTTTTATTATTCTCTGCTTGTTTCCCTGGTTCAGCACCTCGTGTCTGAATGTCTTGTTTACTTTCAAAATGAAGAAAAATGTGGCTGTTTCTAAATGCTAGATACAGGACTGAAGGTCACATAAGATTGGAGGTGAGGGTCACCTAAGTTTGGCACTTCTAAGAGGGTTAAATTCATATTTTACTTCAATCTCTCAAACTTAGCAGCACCCTCATCTCAGTGCAGCATTAAAATAGGACTAATTTGGTAAAGCTTCATCGAGGCTTATTTTGATGGAAGACTATTATTAGTTTTTGAGAACTCTTCTGATTCCTGTCTCCAGCTACTTGAGAGCTTGTCTGCTTAGCTTTTTAGATAAAAGCAGTTCCCTGGAGCCAGTCCTTCTGAAACTCCACAAATATTTAAAGCCATCCTACATTTTTGCTTTAATTAATAATCATTTGCATTTGCTGTGGACCACGAGGCATCACTCAAACACTAATGTGTAAATCCTGGCAGAGCCAGGAGGGTCCTGAGCAGTTCCCAGCCTGACACAGGGAAAGGAGGGGCCAGCCCAGTGCCACCACCACACCCCACACACCAGTCAGGGGTTTGCCCTCTGAAGGTAAAGCTGTTCCTGGGAGGATACTCTGGATTTTGATTATTCACCAGACTCTGTGATGAGCTGGTTTGGATGACAGCAAAAGCAGCTGATGGAAATGGGAGCTGACAGGTGGGTCCTGTCTAGCCCATGATAAATTAATTGTTTAAATGCTCTTCTGAGCTGATGCTTTGTGTGCCCACAGCACTGGGTGCTGGATGCTGTTAAATCAGCAGTGGCATCATGGAGAACAGGGGAGGGTCATTTCTGCTGGAAAGAGAAGGGTTGGATTTGTCTCAAAGTTCCAAATGACGTGAAAATCCCAGCTCTGAACTCTTGCCCTGTGGGGCTGGAGTTTGTCCCCATCCTGAGCTCAGAAGCCCCAGGGCCTCCAAGTGCTGGAGCTCTGTTCAAAGAGCAATTTCCATTCTAAAGTCTGGGAAAAATTACTGCTCCCTGCTGACCTCCCCCAGGCTCCACAAGGGCCGTTTCTCATTATTCCTTGAACGTTGTTTGGATGTGTTTATGCAGTGAATGCTGAGAGGTCCCTGAGGTTACTCTGTGCAGAGACTTGCAGTTAAAAAAAGATTCAATCAACCCCAGGGACAGAGTGGGGAGCCCAGGGATCATCCCCAGCTGGGCTGGAAATCTCTGAGGAGGGATCACAAGTGGTGATTGCAGAGGCAAAATCAGCCCTGCTTGTCCTGATGGAGGCCACCCTTCAGTGCTGGCACCCTGTGCTGGGAGGATGCTTCTGTAAAACCTTCCTCATCCCACTGCATCCCAAATTCAATTAGCTGCAGAGCTTTGGTGCTAGGGCAAAGCTGTAGCAAATCTGCACCAGAAAGCTGGATGAGAAATCACCTTTTCTCTGTATCCCCACTAATTCCTGCAGATCCTTTCAAATGAAGACTCCTCCAACTCCTTCAGGCCGGAGTTGCAAGAGTCTGTTTGAAGGCTCAGCCTCGAGCCTAATCCTTGTTAATTGGATTCTGACAGGCACCACAGTCAGCAGGCCCTGCCTAAAGTATTTCTTTCTCAATGCTGTACTCTGAGGTGGTGTTTGGAGGGTGGGATTGGGAGGATACTCAGGGATAACAAATCTTCCAGAGCCACCATCTGTGGCAGACACCAGACCCGCACGGGCAGCTCTGAGCAGCGTGGGTGTGGCTGGAGGCTGCTCAACGTGCTCACCTCCCTCATCTCCTCCCAAGGCATCAGGGGCTAGAATTATAAAACTAACAACCATCAGCATAATAAAAATAATTATAATAATAAGCATTTAAATGCTTTCAGGGTTTAAGCAGGAGCTGGCAGTGATTGGAGCTCTTTTCTTAAATCCCCTTTGTACCAAACTGCTTCACAAGCACCTGAAGCGTTTTTTGTAGATCTGTAGATAAATCATTGTCCCTTTGAGTTCCTTAGAGTATGAGAATCATTTGTATCATAAAAAATGATAGTTTGAGGAACTTTGTGGCCGGTTTGATGGGATGAGGATGTGTTCTGGCAGGGCAGTGCCAGGTCCCATGCACCCATTACAGAGGCTGTGAATGTCTCTGGTCAGCATCTTGCTTGGGGTCATTTTCATGCTAATTATTGTACCTGCATAAACTCAAGGACCTCACCTGTACATCCTGAGGATGGGGAGCCTGCAGAGATGGGAAGTGTGCCTCAGCTTTCAGGGCACCATCCACCTCTCTCATGGCTGTTTTCCCTCCTGTGATGTCCCAGTGCTGGATTATTTACCATGGGTGTGGGAACATGATGACAAGCAGACACTGAGACGTTCCCAGCTGGAATTCTCCTGCTCAGTGATCATTTCTAGTGCATGGACAAGCTCTGCCTGCCAGCATCAGACTCCTGCATGCCTCCTTGCCAGGGCAGAGCTGGGCAGGTGTCAGGCTGGGCTGACATTCGGGCAGAGAATGATTCAGACTCTCTGTGTAGGAGACTCGTGTCCCTCAGCCTCTCCTGTGTGTCATCATACGTGCAATTCCTTGGGGAGGGCAGCTTCAAGAGCCAGATTAATGGGAGACAATCTGTGCTGCTGAGTCATGGAGCTGTGTGCTCTCACTGCCAGGGAAGGGGAGAAACCTCCCAGCACAGCCATGCAGGGAACGCTCTGGAGCCGCCGCTGTGGAGGGTTTGGATGTGATGGTGGGGTCAGACATGGAGCAGCACAAGGTGCCAGTGCCCCCCTGACCTCCTTTCTTCCTCCACAGGTCGGACAGTTCCTTTAATTTCATGGCCTTTTTCTTCATCTTTGGGGCTCAGTTCCTCCTCACGGTCCTGCAGGCGATCGGCTTCTCCGGATGGGGAGCGTGGTAAGTGGGGATGTCCCAGCAGCTCTGGGCTGTGGCTGCTCCCATGGGCTTGGAGAGGCTGATAAGAACCTGTACAAGAGGAGGGGAGGAAGTTTTCTGATTTCCTCAGTGGCAGAGCTGTATCTGCTCTTGTAGCCATGCTATTTTATGAAAAATCCTTTCCTTAGGATTTTTTTCTCTTGAGAAGCTGAGAGGCCTCAGGAACAAAATGTAAACATTGATTATCTGCTGCTGTGGAATGCAACAGGTGGGTCTGTGATTGGTCTCATGTGGTTGTTTCTAATTAATGGCCAATCACAGTCAGCTGGCTTGGACTCTCTGTCAGAGCCACAAGCCTTTGTTATGATTCCTTCTTTTTCTATTCTTAGCCTACCTTCTGATGAAATCCTTTCTTCTATTCTTTTAGTATAGTTGTAATATATATCATAACATAATAAATCAAGCCTTCTGAAACATGGAGTCAGATCCTCATCTCCTCCCTCATCCTCAGACCCCTGTGAACACGGTCACAGCACACCACTGGGGTTTCATTGCTGTGTTGGGCACAAATCAAGGCCAAGTTGGATGGAACTTGGAGCAACCTGGTCTAGTGGAAGATGTCCCTACCCATGTGGTCTGCTGGGCTTTAATGTCCCTTCCAACCCAGATAATTCTGTGATTTTCACCTGGTTGTTCTTTGCAGCCTCTTCCCTCAGTGTCCATTTCTTTCACCGTTTATTTACGGTGTCAGGCTCAGCACTGCCCTCAGTGCTGGCAGCACACGGTGAGCTCAGTGTGGTGACTCATTGTTGGCCTATGAGAAGTACTGTGAGAGTTCTCCTAAAATAAATGGGAGCTTGTTAGTGTCTGTCCCTGGTTGTGTTATAATTGTTTGGCATTTTAACTTCCTGTCTACAGAGACTTGAGAGCAATTCCTGCTGAAACTTCAAGTAATGGAAAGTCTTAGCACTCCATTTAACGCTCTGGTTTCAGAATTGCTGATCCAGAATTCCCACTTCTTCCTGGTCAAACCACCACAATGTCTCACCTGGTTTTTGCCAGGAAAAGAATGGAGATGGAGTGTAAATCACAGCACCCTGGTGTTCCCTGATCCCAGTTCTGGTCTCTAGATGCACAACCAAAAGCACCTTGGGAATATGTCTTCTCTTCCCAAAATCCATGCAGCTGGCTGTCCCTTAAAGCTCTCAGACTGGATGAGCGAGGGATGCTGGCAGGGGAGGTGAGATCTCAGGGAGATACCTGTGTTCAATTCTGACAATTGTCCTCATTGTTCATTTCATTTTCAGGAGCTTAAAAGCTGCCTTGTAATTTCTGGGTTATGAATCACAGAAACAGAGAATGCTTTGGGTTGAAAAGGACCTTAAATCCCATCCCATTCCACCCCTGCCATGCCAGGGACACCTCCCACTGTCCCAGGCTGCTCCAAGCCCTGTCCAGCCTGGCCTGGGCACTCTCAGCCACAGCTGCTCTGGGCACCCTGTGCCAGGGCCTTCTAAGCACTTAAACAATTTTTCTGATAACAAGGACACTTAGAAAAGCAGATTATAATGTTATTGTGTCTCTTTTTGTATCTCTTGCAGCGGGTGGTTGGCAGCCATCACCTTCTTCAGCACCAGTGTGGCAGCTGCTGTGTTCATGCTGTTCCCTGCCATCATGTTCACCATGTCAGCAGTTGCCATGTTCATCTGCATTATAAGGGTAAGTTCTGCTCATGGAAGGTGTCCAGGAGCAGAATGAGATGAGTTTTAAGGTCTCTTCCATCCCAAACCATTCTGGGATTCTTCAGATCTCTCTGTGCCTTGGGGAATCCCTGCTGTGTATCACAATAATGTGAAGAGGCAGCTCAGCAGCCACCACAAGCCATCAGTGCTTTGAAAGGTTGCACAGTGCAGTCAGTTGATGTCTCTCAGAGTTTCTGGAGGACAAATCCAGACAGCACAAGACAGCTCAGGCTGGAAATTGTCACGGTGTCATGTGCTGATGTTGCTTTGTGTCATGCAAAGCAGATGTGGAGCAACCTGAGGCTCTGTGAAGGGGGGAGGTTGGGATTGGATATTAGGAAACATTTATTTTCACAGAAAGGATTGTAAAATGTTGGAATAGGCTGCCCAGGGTAGTGGTGGAATCATCATCTATGGGAGTGTTCAAAAAATGTGGTGGAATCATCATCCATGGGAGTGTTCCAAAAATGTGTGGATGTAGCCCCTGGGACATGGGTCAGTGGTGAACATGAGTGTGGAGCTGGGCTGATGGTTGCACTTGGTGCTCTTGGAGGTCTTCCCCAGCCTCAGCAATCCTGTGATTCCATGATTTATTGCTCCTTGGGATGGTCAATGGTGAGGCATCTGCAGTGAGAACCAGATGGCAGGGTGGGAATTTTGTCTCTGCAGGAACAAGGATTTGTAGTGGGACTCTCTGGAAAGCTGTGGCAGGCAGGGAGAGCAGAAGCTCTGTGGCAGCAGTGGTGTTGGACTCTGCTGGAGAGGTTTCCACCCCCTGGCCTGGGCTGTGGGATCCCCACCTGAATTGTGGCCATGCAGCTGGAATGTGTGCAAGTTTTGGGTTGATATTCTCTGTCTGCACCTCTGTTCACTGCACTGTCTGTGCTTTGCTCCTCAGAAATGCAGCTCTTCACAGAGACAGGAACAAGTCCTGTTCCAGTGGCTCTGCAGGGACTCAGCCCTGGGCTCCTGGTGCTGACCTTCCTCTTGTCCTCCCTTTTATCCCTTAGGTACACAAAATCTACCGAGGGGCTGGTGGAAGCTTCCAGAAGGCTCAAGATGAGTGGAACAGCGGCGCATGGAGGAACCCTCCCAGCAGGGAGGCCCAGTACAGCAATTTTTCTGGGAACAGCCTGCCAGAGTACCCCACAGTGCCCAACTACCCCTCTGCAAACCAATGGCCTTAAGCAGCACCAGCTGCAAACTGCCTGGAGTCTCTCCTTTTTGGTCTTTTTATTCTTGTTCTTGGAAAAGATCATTTGCATTCCCCCCCAAGCACCCCACTCATCTCGAGGACCTTCCTGGTTCTTGTCTCCTGATCCCTGAGGAATATCCTGCTCTCAGCCCTTCCCTCTTGCACTGCACTGCACGGCCATGGCAGAAAGCTTTTTGTTTGCCTTGAGTCACCAGTATTTGCCTCGTTGCAGACTGAGAACAAACCCTTCACTGCCCTTGCTTGAGGGAATCCTCTCCTGAGCATCCCTGGAAAAGGCTCAGCTTCCCCACGATGGCAACACTCCCACAGCTGCCCCTGCTCCTGCTCAGCTCCCGTGGAATGCCCAGCACAGCACCACACCTTCTGTAGCAAAAGCAATCACAGCAACTGGTGTTTGCTCTCCTGGATGAATAATGTGGAATTTTTCACTCTAAGGGAAATGCAGCACTTAAATTATTTGGTACTGGCGAGGCTGAAGTGATTTGTGAAAGCTGCACCCTCCGAGGGAGGACCCTGCAGGTAACAGAGGTGCCCTGGGTGAGTCCTGGGATGGGAAACCCCACAAATCCTTCCTGCCTGGCTCAGACTGTGGTGATGCTGCAGCTCTTGCTTTCCCTGCTGCTAAAACCTCTTGCTGGATCTGTGTGTTCCAAAGGTACAGATTCATCTCCTTAGGTCCATGATTGCTTGCTCAAGCCTGAATCAAAGCCCAGTGGAAACCAGTGCAGAGCTGACACTGGGCCTGGGTGATGCTCACCCTGGTACAGGGGCTCAGCATGAGATTTCCCCACCATGAAACTTCCAGCCAGGCTTAGTGCTGGATGCAAAATAATGATTGATCTCAGTGTGGTTTGGAAATACCTCTGTTACAATGAATAGTTTAATTCTGCCTGCTGCTGGTGTAGCTGAACTCCAGATATTACAGTGAGAGACCAAGGGAAGCTTGTTAGTCCTCATGGCTGCTGTTGGCTGGCAGGATTTCCATGAGAGAGATTCCTGCCTTTCTCCAGCCATCAGCTGAAGGGAGGATGAAGCTGTTGAGAGGGATTGTTGTTCCTGAGGTTATCCTCCACCTTGTCATTCATCTCCATTCTGTGCCTGAGCCATCCAATTCCCTGTGTCCTGCAGCGACCCAGGCAGCAAAGGCTGCAGTTTCCTCTTCCCCCTCAGCCTGCTGTGAATTTTTTAAAACCTGTCCAAACTGGGAGGTCAGTTCCCAATTTTTTTATAGGGAGTGAGTGTTCCAAGTCTTTGGCTCTCAAAGTTTTGGCCAATATACAAAGTGCTCCATTTGGGAGACCAAGGAGGGGTTGGGCACCCCGGGGATCAGACCCAGAGCCTGCTGCCTTGGCAGGCTGTTGATGGGGTTATTCCAAATTCCCAAATTCAAACTGAGCAACTGGAAAACAAAACTGGCTCCTGGAAAGGGACAGGGACATAGTACTAGCTAAGTGGAATTGATTTGCAAGTGATCTTTTGAAATTTTTTCTCTACATGTGCCTTATCTAATGAAATCACGGCTCACAGAGGAGAGCTCCTGCTTCCCCCTGCAGAATTTCCCTGTTCACTCTGTCACGCTGTAAATAATGAGGGAAGCACAGTCTGGAGTCTGCATGACCCCTGTGTTACCAGGGCCAAAGCAAAAGCAACCCCAGATTTCCCCAGATTTCCCCAGATTTCCCCAAATTTCCGTTTACAGCCACACTGACCCCCCTGCACTGGCTCTGGGACGTGCTCCCAACACCAGGGGTTTTCCTGGAGAGTGTGCAACGTGCTTGGCAGGAGGAGCTCTGGGAGCCTGCTGAACAGAACATGACCTGGTGGCATTGTGAAGCTTTTAGGTGCCTTTGTCTAGTGTCAAGTGTCATTTTAAGTGTTCTTTGTCGCTTGCCATCGGAGTGATGGAAGAACTGCCTGGCGTGGACTCCCTGGAAATACGATGGATGCACCAGGGGGTGAGGGCTGGAGGTGCCAGGACATGTCCCTCAGTCCTGCCCTTTGCCATCCTCTTGCCAAAATCCCTCCAAACCATTTGATACCTGCTCCATTTCGGTGTGTCAAGTTGGAGGTTTTGAAGGAGCCAAGAGGAGAAGCGTTGGTGGAGGCTCCACATCCTGTTTCTCTTTGGGATTTTCCCCTTGGAGAATCTGGGGGCTGTGTTGAAGCACCCACCCTCATCCACACTGGAAATGTTTGATGTAAGGAGAGGGGGTGCCTGGGAGCCTGGACACCAAACTCACACCCTGTTAGGCTGCACTGCCTGAGATCCCTGTGGAGATCAATGCACCTCCAGGTGGGAGCTCCATCCCATCCCCTCCCTCCTCTTCAGTGCCAGAAACCGTAATTCCAGAAAGTCCAACACGCTGCCTGAACAACTGGCTTAATTTTTTTTATTTTTTTCTTTTTTGTTTTGGACTCCTCTGTATGTTTTTAAATGTTTACATTATTAGATTTCTAAAAGTTCTTAACACCATTAACCCGGCCCTGGCTCCTGGCGTGGTCGGGCGTCACGTGCCGTGGCTCTGTGTGATGTTTCGTGTCACCTGTGGAGCTCTGGGTTTTGTTTTGTGTTTTTCTCCTGATCACAAGACAATAAATGCTCATCCTGTGCTTGATGAGGAGAACTGGCCGCAGAGAGAAGTGTCTGTTCCTAGGTAACCAGAGTTATCTGGCAGAGGGAAATGGCAAAATCTCTGTGTTCCTCCAAAGTCTCCCACTGCATGTTGTTTTTTCTGTGAAAGAACAGCACACTGATGGATGAGGCTCATCCTCTGTGCTGGGGACTGCTGTGAGTGGCTTCTTGTGGTTTGTACTCTTAGAGATGCAGCTTTGACCAAAGGTGCTGCCATTGTTCCCATCTTGTAAGGACTGGAGAGCAGAGGTGGGGAAAGTCCCATCTCCCAAGCACTGGGGTCATTTCTGTGGCCTTTCCATAGCACAGAGAGCCCCTGGCAGTGCTGGTGTCTGCTTTCCCCAGTTACTGCCTGGGAGGAGACTCTTACCCCTGGAGTAAATGGGCTTGGACAGTGAAGGTGAGTTGAATCCTTTTAGTATATGGCTGAATTTATTGCCCAAAATGTTCTTCCAAAGCTGTCACAGAATCCCAGAGTGTTTGTGTTGGAAGGGACCTTAAATCCCATCCAGTGTCACCCCTGCCATGTCAGGGACACCTCCCACTGTCCCAGGCTGCTCCAGGCCCTGCCCAGCCTGAGAGGCCTCTTGCTTGGGTGGTGCTGCTCTTCTTCATCTTGCAATATTTGGCCCAAAATATCTTGACATGTTCAGAGAATCCCAGAATGGTTTGGGTTGGGAGGGACCTCAGAGCCCATCCAGTGCCACCCCTGCCATGGCAGGGACACCTCCCACTGTCCCAGGCTGCTCCCAGCCCTGCCCAGCCTGGCCATGGGCACTGCCAGGGATCCAGGGGCAGCCCCAGCTGCTCTGGGAAATCCATTCCAGGCATGGATTCCACAATTCCTGATTCCCAATCTCCCATCCAGCCCTGCCCTGTGGCAGTGGGAGCCATTCCCTGTGTCCTGTCCCTGCAGGCCTTGTCCCCAGTCCCTCTGCAGCTCTCCTGGAGCCCCTTCAGGCCCCAAAAGGGGCTCTGAGGTGTCCCTGGAGCCTTCTCCTGTCCAGGTGAGCAGGCCCAGCTGTGCCAGGCTGGCTCAGAGCAGAGGGGCTCCAGCCCTGGCAGCATCTCCATGGCCTCTCCTGGTCCCTGTTTTTCCTGTGTGGGGGCCCCAGAGTTGGACACAACTGCAGGTGGGAACATGGAAATCATCAAATTGTGGTGTCCCACCCCAGTTCCACTCCATGGCAGATATTTCATCCTAGAAGAGGCATTTCCCTCACAGCTGTTGTGACATCTGCTGATCTCAGTGTATTCCTGTTCTCCAAGCCCTGTGCCAGGCTCCCCCTGCCTGGCCCTCATCATCCTCCTCTCTCTGACAGTGCTTCCCTACAGCTGCTGCTGAGCAGGAGGATGAATTGGATTTCCCTCAAATTCTTGCTCCAGGGCCTCCAAATCTGAGCATGAGGAACATTTTAAGCTCCTGCTCCAGCTGTTGCTCGAGCAGGACCTTGGCACTTGGAATGAGGGGATTTTCTGCCTCTGCTGCAGGGTTTGTCAGGAGTGAGGGTGCTTGTGCAGCCAAGCTCAGCCCCTCACCCTGAGGAGCCCCCAGAAAGCTCTGGATTCTCCATCAGGCTGTGAGGGGCACTGGGAGGGCCTGGATTTTCCTTTCCTCTGGTTCTTGCTGTGTTTCTGTCCCTCAGCAGCTCCAGCTGGGCAGGTGCTGCCGCCCACCCTGGAGCAGCTCACTGCTGATCCTCCTGTGCACTCCCAGTGCTCCCTTTGTGTTGTGTGCTTGTGAATGAGCCCAAAGTGTGTGGAGCCCACAGGAGAGGGCCAGGCCTCCTGGCTGGATGATTTCCCCACCAGAAATTCCCTGGATTTTCCATTTTCCTGCTCCCTGTGCTGGTTCTGTGGCATGAGCTGCTCGTGTCTCTGCAGGCCTCTGGCACCCCGTGTGCTCCCTGTTGCAGATCTGCCTTCAAATAAAATCCAAACTCTCTTCTTCCTCCCTCTCCTGCTCCAGAGGGTGGTTCAATTCTCCAGCCAAATGCCTGAGCAACTTAGGAGTTCTCAAAGTGTGTGAAATCAGCACAAAATTGCAGAGTTGGGGGGGTGGGATGGGGCAGAGAGGAAAGGGAGAGTTGCAGGGGGGTTTTACCTTTTCCAGGGGTGATTTTATCCTACTTGGGGGTGATTTTAGATTTTATCCTTCTCAGGGGTGATTTTATCCTCTCTAGGGGTAATTTTATCTTCTTCAGAGATGATTTTATCCTCTCCAGAGGTGATTGTATCCTCCCCAGGAGTGATTTTATCCTCCCCAGGAGTGATTTTACCCTCTCCAGGTGTGATTTTACCCTCCCCAGGGCTGATTTTATCCTCTCCAGAAGTTATTTTATCCTCTCCAAGGGTGATTTTATCTTCCTCAGGGGTGATTTTACCCTCTCCAGGTGTGATTTTATTCTCTCCAGGGTGATTTTATCCTCTCCAGGGATGATTTTATCCTCCCCATGGGTGATTTTATCCTCCCCAGGAATGATTTTACCCTCTCCAGGGGTGATTTTATCCTCTCCAGAAATGATTTTATCCTCTCCAAGGGTGATTTTATCTTCCTCAGGGGTGATTTTACCCTCTCTAGGGGTGATTTTATCCTCCCCAGGGGTGATTTTATCCTCTCCAGGGGTGATTTTGTCCTCTCCAGGAGTGATTTTATTCTCCTCAGAGGTGATTTTACCCTCTTTAGGGGTGATTTTACCTTCTCCAGGGGTGATTTTATCCTCTCCAGGGTGATTTTGTTCTCTCCAGGGGTGATTTTATCCTCTCCAAGGGTGATTTTATCTTCCTCAGGGGTGATTTTGTCCTTTCCAGGGGCAGGACATGTGTCACAGCACCTCAGCACCCTCCTGAGCCAGGCCACAACACAGGAACAGGATGGGAGCAGCTGAAATTCAAGCATTCAGAATTTTCCTGACGCTCTAAAATCAGCTTTTTTGGTAGGAGCAAACACCCACAGGGAAAAGTCCTGCAGCCAAACGTTGTGGGGAGAGCTTTTCCCCGGAATATTTCTGTGACAGGAGAAAAGAACCAACTCAAGCAGTTGGAAATGCTGAAATGGGAACTTGGGGTGGTGCTGTCCCCCAAACCCACAGAAATTCATTTACCCATTGCCTGAAAATACTTTTGGGGTGCATCTGCTCCATGCTGTGGTGAAGATGTGACCAGCAGGGTCGTGCAGGGGTGTCCCCTCCTTCCAGCCTTACCCTGAAAGCCTCAAATTGGGGCTTTTCTCTCAAATTTTCTCTCAAATTGAGAGAAAAGGGGTGAGAAGGAAATGATCTGAAATGAGGCTGAGGGGACACTGGGATGGAGTGTTTGTCCCCAGGTGAGCAATCAGAAGAAAATTAAAGGTTTCAGCAGCTGGCACTGGGGTCTGTGTCCCTGCTCAGGACACCTCAAAAAAAAAAAAAATCTCAAAATTAAGGATATTTCCGATTAGCCAACTAAAATGATACAAAATTAGTATTTCTGCCCCGTTCTAACTAAAACCACCACACTGTCCCAGCAGATCGCAGTCCTGGAGCTCTGTTCCCTGCAAGGCAGTGCCTCTGTTTCCCTCAGGGCTGATGGCCCCAGAAAGGTGACAATGCTGTAAAATGCCACCCTGTGTGCCCACGGGGTGGGTGCCACAGCTCTGCCCCTCTGCACAGCCCCAGTGCCCGTCCCGAGGCTGCCCCTGGGCTGGGGATGGGTGTGGGGATGAGGGAAATGTGCCCCAAAAAGGGGCTGGACCCCAGAATGGGGCTGTACCCCAAAACAGGGGCCTTATCCTAAAGCAAGGCTGTGCCCCAAAACAGGGCTGTGCCCCAGAATGGAGCTGTACCCCAAAACAGGGCTGTGCCCCAGAATGGAGCTGTACCCCAAAACAGGGCTGTGCCCCAGAGCAAGGTCTGTATCCACATACAGGGGCTGTGCCCTAAAACAAAGCTTTATCCTAAAACAAAGCTGTACCCCAAAACAAGGCTGTGCCCCAAAACAGGGCTGTGCCCCAAAACAGGGCTGTACCCCAAAACAGGAGCTTTACCCCAGAACAGGGCTGTGCCCCAGAACAGGGCTGTACCCCAAAACAAGGCTGTGCCCCAAAAAGGGGCTGTACCTCAGAGCAAGGTCTGTATCCAAACATGGGGGCTGAACCCCAAAACAAAGGCTTTACCCCAAGACAGGGGCTGTACCCCAAAACATCCCAAAACAGGAGCTTTACCCCAGAACAGGGCTGTGCCCCAGAGCAAGGTCTGTATCCAAACACAGGGGCTGCACCCCAAAATAGTGGCTTTATCTCAAAACAGGGGCTTTACCCCAAAACAAGGCTGTGCCTCAAAGAGGGGCTGTGGCCCTAAATATGGTTGTACCCCAAAACAGGGGCTTTACATCAATACAGGGGTTGTACCCCAAACAAGGGCTGTACCCCAAAACAGAAGCTTTACCCCAAAATAGGGATGTACCTTAAAACATGAACTTTACCCCAAAACAGAAGCTTTACCCCAAAACAGGGATGTACCTTAAAACATGAACTTTACCCCAAAACAGGGGCTTTATCCCAAGACGGGGATGTACCTTAAAACAGGGGCTGTACCCCAAAACAAAGGCTTTATTCCAGACGAGGGGCTTTACCCCAAAACAGGGCTGTACCCCAAAACGGGAACTTTACCCCAAAAGAGGGGCTTTACCCCAAGACAGGGATGTACCTTATAACAGGGGCTGTACCTCAAAACAGGAGCTGTACCCCAAACCAGGGGCTGTACCCAAAACCAGGGGCTGTACCCAAAACAGGAGTTTTACCCCAAAACAGAGATGTACCTCAAAACAGGGGCTTTACCTCAAAACAGGGGCTTTACCCCAAACCGGTGGTTTTACCCCAAACCAGGGCTGCACTCCGTTGCGGGGCTCACTCCCATGTGAGGGCCTGTCCCCTATAACTGGGTCCATACCCCGCCATGTCATTCCCTGCAACAGGCCCGTGCCCCGCCTGCACGGTGGGATCCATATCGCGACAGCATCGCGATAACCCACACCGGAGCCACATCCACCAGTGGAGCCTGACCCTTCAGGGTCCTCTACAGCGCGGTGTGCTCCCCGTGTGAGAGCCGCGCCCTCCATCCACGCAGAACGCTGAGGCAGCGCGGGCCCTGTCGCGACAGCGGCGCCTGTCCCGAGAGCGGCGCCAGGCAGCGCGGGGTTAACCGGAGCTGCCGTAAA
Source organism: Zonotrichia albicollis (assembly GCF_047830755.1). Taxonomy (NCBI): domain Eukaryota; kingdom Metazoa; phylum Chordata; class Aves; order Passeriformes; family Passerellidae; genus Zonotrichia; species Zonotrichia albicollis. Next base: position 2,453,235 of record NC_133847.1, read on the forward strand.
GCGCGCGGCGCTGCCGCACAGCCGCAAAGCCGCCGCCTGCCGGCCGCTATTCCCGAACGCGCCCTACGCCAGCGCCGCTGCGCCGCCACCCTCGCGCCCCCTGCGCTTGCGCCGCGCTCCGCCCCGCCGCCCGTATTCACCAAGCGCGGTTGCGCCGCTGGCGCGCGGGCGCGCACGGGCGCGGCGCGGCTCGTACGCCGTTGGCGCAGCGCGGGCCGTACGCCGTTGGCGCAGCGGCGGAGGGGAGGCGAGCGGGGCCGGGCCGGGGGCGCCGCCATGGGGGAGCGGCCGCGGGGCAGCGGCGCCGCCGCCCGGCGCTGAGAGACCGCCGAGGTAACACCGGGGGAGGACCGGGGGACGGCGGGGGCCCTGCGGCCTCGGCTCCGCACGGCCGGCACCGGGGAGGGGCGGCCGGGCCGGGCGGCGCCGCGGGCGGGGGCGGCGGGGCCGGGGCGGTGGCGGGGGTGGTTGAACGGCGGGAGGGGCCCTGAGAGAGGAGGGGGCTCCGGGGGTCGCGGGGGTGCCGGGAGAGGCCCCGGCTCGGCATGGAGAGGTCGCCGGGCGGTGGGGCTGAGGGGGGGTCGGTCTGGGCCCGGGGACAGTGGGGGGCTGTGGGGGTCACGTTGGGATCGGGGGCTGGGGAGGCTCTGGGGCCGCGCTGGGGTCAGGCCGGGCCGGTGTGAGGGCCCAGGGCCGCCTCGCCCCGTCCCTCCCGGCCGTGCCGGTTCCGTGGCCCCGGGAAGAGCTGCGAGCCCCCGGTGTCCCCGAGGCCGGGCGGGCGGCGGGGATGGGGTCGGATGGGCCCCGCCGTGTCCCCGCAGCCTGCCCCAGCCTCGCAGCGTGTTGGCTCCTTTGTATGTGGCTTTCCTCCCTCCGGAGGGCTTGGGAAGTGTTTATTTGGGGAAAGGACCGTGCTGAAGCTGGTATTTCAAACGGCTTTTTTTTCCTCAGCGAAGCGGGTGAGGATGAATGCGAGGAAAGGGAAAAGTGGCCTCCCCCTCCTGCCCCCAGCAGACAGGAGCCGACTTGAGCTGTTGGAGGTTTGCAAATGAGGAGGCTCTGCCCGAGGCCCGTGGCTCCTGTGGCTGGCTGGCAGGAGGGAGCCGAGCCAGGGCTCTGCATCTCGGGCAGCAAACAACGGGAAGTTGTGGGGATGGTCAGGAAGGTGCCTTTTCTTTTGTGTGCTGGGCAGCCTGAAGACTTGCCGTGTTCGGTGTATTTTAAAGTTAAAAAGCAAAGTTTCACAAACCCCTTTTGAGTTGCCGTGATATCAGTCGGTTCCAAACAGTTCAAGTTAGCCTGGACCCGGGTTGAAAGGTGTGTAAAACCTTTGGAAGTTGCCTCCTTAACTAATCTGTTTGTTTTCCTCCACACAACAAGTGGTTGGAGGTGTGGAAGTGCGTTCTGAGGGGTGTGTGAGTTCACCTGCCAGCCAGGCTGCCCCTCACTGTGTGCCCCCATCTCCCCACGGCCAGCACACAGGTTTGAAAACTGGGCCTTATGTAACAGATTGGAGCAAACGTTTGGTGTTTGCCAGTGGTCTGACAAAGAATTGCTGCAAATTAGGGCAGGAGGCCTCCATGGGGAGCCTTTGCCGTGGCAGGATAGGTTTGGCTGCTGTGAGGAACTTGCCAAAGATTTGTTGGTTTTGCTTTCATTTGGTATGGTGCAGATAGGGACGTTGTTTGGTCAGTGTTTTATCACTCCTGAGCAGCTTTGGGGTGCTGGGAGGGTTGTGGTGCTGCCTGGTCCAACACCACCAGCATGCTCAGATCTGTGGGAACGTGAGATCTGGAGGGGGTGCTCAGATCCCTGAGCCTGGAGAGGTGCTTTAGGGGTTTGATCTCCTCTGTGAGGCCTTGTAAATCACTTTAAAATCATTTGTGTCGCTCCTTTGCCTAAACAGCAGCATCCACGGGGTGCAGCTGCTGTGGTTTGCAGGGCAGAGATGGTGTCCAGCAGCTTCCCTGGGTGCGCTGGATGGGAGCTGGGTGCTCTGGATGGGAGCTGGGTGCTCTGGATGGAGCTGGATGGAGCTGGGTGCTCTGGATGGGTGCTGGATGGGAGCTGGGTGCTCTGCCCCTAGCAGTTTCCCTGGATGGAGCTGTGTGCAGGATGGAGCTGGGTGCTCTGGGTGGGAGCTGTGTGCAGGATGGAGCTGTGTGCTCCATGTCCAGCAGTTTCCCTGGATGGAGCTGGGTGCAGGATGGAGCTGTGTGCTCCATGTCCAGCAGTTTCCCTGGATGGAGCTGTGTTCTCTGCCCCCAGCAGCTTCCCTGGCTGGAGCTGTGAGCTCTGCCCTAGCTCTGGGTGCAGCTCCTGGCCCCGGTGGCTCAGCAGGTTCCTGGTGCTGCTCTCAGAGCAGCCTCCTCACCGTTTTGTATTCCGTGTCAGAGCTCCTGTGCAGCCCAGGCTGTTGTCAAAACTGTTCATTCGGGAGTGACTCAGCGGATCAATGGGAATGACATGAGGGCTGTGCTCGTGGACAATCACTGGTTCCTCCCCCCCTGCAGCCCCTCTGGGCTGGAAGACACAACAACGTCTGAGAGCAGCTGCCAATAAACCTCTCAGCTGGGCTGGGGCCTGGCTGTGCTCTGGAGCTGTCTCCCCCTGCCCAGCCCCTTCCCTGTTGTTTCCTAGCTGGGATGGGCTGTGCTGGAGCAGCACTCCTGTGCTTGGCTGTGCCTCCAGGTGTGTGCCTGGCCCTTGCAAACCCAGGGTGGGTAGGAAGCTGTTTATCTCTGCCTTCAGACAGGAACTGCAGCTCCACAGGCACTGAAGGGAGGGCTGAGGAAGCCTCGGGTGAGCAGCAAGCCCTGATGTGCTGCGGTGGGGTGAGCAGGAGAGCTGCAGCCCCTGGGCTGGGGAGGGGATCCTCCCCTGGCTCTGCACGGGTTTGGTAGCAGTGGCCTGGTTTGCCCTGTGCTGCTCCTGGGACTTCCCAGTGCAGTTTGAGGAGTCAGAGCTCTTCCCTTGTGGTGCTGCTGAGCAGGGACACACTTGGGTGCCAGCACAGGAGCTTCCTGCGTGTGTTTGCCACGGCTTTTTGCTGAGAGCCTGTGGGAACAGCTCTGCCCACAGCCCTGTAATCGGGCTGTGCCTGGGCAGACGTGGCTCCTTGTGGGTGCAGTGAGGAGCTGTGAGCCTGAGCCTCCTTCCTCGGCCCAGACATGGTGTGGCCTGGAGTCTGCTTCTGCCCAGCTGTACCTGTGGGCTGGGAGGGACAGCAGGTCCCAGCAGCTCTGGGGTTCTGCAGGAGGACAAGTCATCTTCCTGTCAGAAAAGCTCTCTGAATGGTTTTGGGGTTTCGTGAGAGGCTGCTTCTACTTCCTGCTGCCAGTTGCTGTCTCGGGTAGAGTCACTGCTGTAGAGAAGCAGCAGCTTTGGTTGTGAGGGAGGTAAAAAGGTGATTTTCTGCTGGGGCAGCTGAGTGTGGAGCTTCAGGCTCCTGTGTCAGGCTCCCTGATTCACACCAGCTGCCCTCCTCCTCCTGAAGAGCTCTAAATTCCTGCCCGGGCTGTAGCCCTGCAGCCCTTCCTGTGGGCAGCCCCTCCCTTGCCTGTTACATTGATGCATTATTTCTAATAACTGCCTTGGAAAAAGCAGCCTGTGCACCAGGAACTGGCGTGACAGGACGAGGAGGAATGGCTTCCCCTGACACAGGGCAGGGTTAGATGGATACTGGGAAGAAATTCCTGCTTGTGGCAGTGGGGAGGCCCTGGCACAGGTTACCCAGAGCAGCTGTGGCTGACCCTGGAAGTTCCAAGGCCAGGTTGGATCAAAGGAGCACCCTGGAGTAGTGCAGAGGATTAGGGGGTGGAACTGGGTGAGCTGTAGGCTCCCTTCCAACCCAGACCATTCTGTGATTCCATTCTGAGGTGTTCCAGCACACCCCTGCCTCGTCTGCCCCACCCTGTCAGGTCCCTGTGGTGCTCAGAGCTGTGACCCCAACTCACAGCCCTCAGCCAGGAGGGAGATGGTGCAGGGGCTGTAAAACCACAGAACATCCCTCTGCCTTCTGCTCACTGCCTTCAGAGCGTGCAGCAGCACATCAGCACCCACCATCAGCCTGTGTGGTGTAGGAAATGGCTCTTCAGGTAAGCTGAAACTTCTAGGTAGGGCTTTGCAGGGTGTTTCAAAATGCTACAGGGAGCAGGAAGTCTCTGGTTTCACCCACCGCCCACAGTAAGGAGGGTTTGCTCCTGCAGCACAGGAATTCAATTAGTTCTGTAAAGAGTTTAAATTGGTTTCTTTGGCTCCAGTGAGATGGTGGATAGGAGTTCTGTGTCTCCAGGAGGATCTCCCAGTGTTTATGGAGTCTATTGTGCTAGAAGGTTGGTGGCAGTGGACTTTCCAAGCAGTGCCCTGCTGTCACCTGCCTCCCCACTGCATCAAGAATTCAATTAGTTCTGTAAAGAGTTTAAATTGGCATCTTTGGCTCCAGTGAGATGGTGGATAGGAGTTCTGTGTCTCCAGGAGGATCTCCCAGTGTTTATGGAGTCTGTTCTGCTGGGGGATGGTGGCAGTGGCCTCTCCAAGCAGTGCCCTGCTGTCACCTGCCTCCCCACTGCATCAGGCCCCTGGCACTTGAAACATCACAGCAGAATCCTCCTCACTCGTGGGAAACACAGCTCTTGAGGCCTTGTGGTGACAGTGAAACCAGGTGTGCTCTCACAGTCGTGTCTTTGAAAGGCTTGCACTGAGATGGTGACATTGAGGAAACCCAAAATCCTGCCCAGTGAGGCCCAGCTGAGCTGACCCCAGGCTGGGGAAGGGTCCCAGTGCCACAGCAGCACAGACACATCCCCTGGTGCCTGGGGACTGCTCTGAGCGAGAGCTGGGCACTGCTGTGTGTTGTTCAGTGTCTGCAGGGCAGGGGTGGCAGTAAGTTGGATGTGAGAGCAGGATTTGGGATGAGGCAAGGCGCTGTTGCCTTGGAAATAAGGTGCTCTTGGCTTCCCAGGGTGCTGGAGTCTGGAGGAAAGGAGCGTTAATTTTTGAGTCATTCATTTCTACATGTCCACCAAGCAAAGAATGTCCTGTAGCCCTTTGTTACTTAATGTTATGTAATGCTTTTTAATGAGGCAGGGCTGGCCTTTGCTTTCCCAGTGGTGAATGAGACAGTTGGCAGGTGATGCACGGGCTTTGTCACCCTGACAGGGATGTTCTTAAGTTAATAAACAGAGGTTAAGGTTGAGCTTGAGCTTGGATTTTGTGCAGCTTTCCTTTGGAGGAGCTTTGCAGCCCTGCAGCTGAGCAGTTTGAGCAGCAGGAGCGGTGCTGGGAGGGCTGTGGGGGTTCCCTGGGAGCACAGCCAAGGCTCTGGGGGTTTGTTCCTCTTCCCAGCCTGGGGGCTGCACACTCTTGCTAAGAGGGGCTGCTTGGTGTGGGTGGCTGAACGATGGGCTCAAAAAGGTCAGTGGAAATCTAATTTAAACCCCAACAGAGCTGTGTTTGTGCTACAAAAGCTCCATTCTTGCAGACTCTGTCCTTGCCCAATGTTTTCAGGTAAAAAAATCTTGCTGCTTTTGAGGTAGCACCGAGGTACAAACAACAAAGCAAAAAACCTTTTTTTCTCTTATCCTTTTTTTAGCAGGGACTGTTGGCAGTGATGAAGTTTATACTCTGCTTGGTTTCCCTGGTTTGATGTGGGGAGAGGATGGTGCTTTCCAGCAACTTCTGTGCCGTGTGTGTGGGCGAGGGGCAAGCTGAGGCTTTTCTGGAATCCCCTCGCCCCCAGCTCTGCCAATTCCTCTCATCCCAAGGCAGTGCTGCTTTGAGTCAGTCTGGTTTTGGTGGTGCCAGGCACAGGGAATGTTTAGGAAGGACTCTGGGACAGAGGTGGGGTCTCTGTGCTGGTGATGCCAAGCACAGGGAATGTTTAGGAAAGACTCTGGGACAGAGGTGGGGTCTCTGTGCTGGTGGTGCCAAGCACAGGGAATGCTTAGGAAGGACTCTGGGGGCACAGGTGGGGTCTCTGTGCTGGTGGTGCCAGGCACAGGGAATGTTTAGGAAGGACTCTGGGACAGAGGTGGGGTCTCTGTGCTGGTGATGCCAAGCACAGGGAATGTTTAGGAAGGACTCTGGGACAGAGGTGGGGTCTCTGTGCTGGAAGGGGCTGCTCAGAATGAAGAGCTGCACCTGGCTCTGGGAGTGCAGGGTCTCTGTGCTGGGGCATGAGGAGGTGTTGGTGCTCACAGGTACAGGCTGGTCTCTGCCTTGAGCCTTGGGAATTCCTGCTCAAACTTGCTGCAGCTCGTCCTTCCATGGGCTTTGGTGGCTGGGGAGGGAATAGGAAGTGCTCAGAGCTTTAACATTTCCTCCAGGGTGACTTGTAGCTGGTTTTAAACCCACACTGTTTGCAGAGGGGTGTCTGTCTCATCAGGGGATCTCCCTGAGAGCTTGTCAGAACCCTCAGCAGATTCCCCAGCTTGATGCACCATCATAAGTGTCTTGGGAAGGAATTAGAGAGGAATTCCAGTATAGCAGAGCTCTCCATCTCCCCCAGCCATGTGGGATGTTGCCAGGAGCAGCTCTCCACTGCTCAGTCCCTCTCCTGCTCCCAGGCCTGCTCAGAGCTGGGCAAGAGCTCCTGGGCTTACAGGGGAATGAAAGGGAAACTCATTTAACACACCCCAGGCTGAATTTAGCAGGATACGAGCAAACCCTGTGAGTGTGAGTGAGTGTGACATCTGTGCCATTTAACCTTTCTCAGGGTAACTGTTGAGGTGTTGTGGTGTTGGAGCAGACTCTGGTTTGGGGTGGTTTTGGCAGGGGCTCTTTGCCTGCACGGGGGCTGATGGAGCAGCCAAGCTCAGGCTTGGATCATCAGCAGCATCTGGACATCACAGAGCTGCTCTGGGGTGCAGCACACCTGGCTCTGCAGGGCTCAGCTCTGCTGCCCTGATCCATGACATCCCAGGACCTGGGTGCTGCCAGGCCTCAGGTGTACTGACCTCTGTGCAGGTTTCTTTTTCCTCCTCACCCTTCCCTCTCCCTTTTACCGTGCTGCCATGTCTCTGACTGCTCTCCTGCCTTGCTGGGATGTTTTCTCACAAGAGCCAGCACGTCTGTGAGGGGCTGGGCTGCCTGCAGAGCAGGAACAGCCTGGAGCATCCTCTGCACTGAGGAGCTGGGCATGGCTCATGGAGAGCTGGGCACCTTTGGGAATGCTGCTGGTGCAGCCACAGGCAGGCAGCACAAGGTGTGCAAATGCCCTGGGTGGCACCCATGGTTCCCAGCAGGTTTTCTCCAGTGTCTCTCTGAGGATATAAAATGACAGAGCTGGAGATGAGGCTCAGACTGGTGCTGTGCCCGGTGCAGAGGATGCGCTGCAGCAGCCTTGGCTGGGTGCCAGCAGACACCCGAGGTGTGAGAAAGCATGAGCAGGGACAGTTCCCACTGCTGCTTGTGCTCCTGGCAGGGCACCTGCAGGGCCTGAAATCCGACTGCTCCCAGGAGAAGAGTGTCACACTCAGTGCTTTGCTCCTATTTTTGTTCAGAGCCAGAAATCAAAGTCCAGAGCGGTGCTTCTCCAGCCAGAATCATTGAAAGGCACTTGTTGTTGTTTTAGGGCCAATATTTAACTTGTGCCTTCCATGAGGAATGCCTGTTAGACTCCAAATATTTGCCTTAAGGAAGAAGTTTGAGGGAAGAATGTCCAAAGCTGGCAGGGAAGCAGAAGGAATTCAGGAAATGAATTTAAGTCTGTGCATGCCCAGGTGTGTGTGGCACAGCCTGTGTTCCCTGGCAGGGCCCTGGCAGGTAGGAGCAGCTCTGGCTGAGCCCTGGTGTGGAATGGCTGGGAGGAAATGTTTGTGTGCTGGAGCTCAGGGCGTGTCTGCTCCCTCAGCCCCAGTCCTGCCTGCCAAGGGGATTTAAAGGCACAGGCTGGGAGCTGCTGCTGTGGGCAGCCAGGCTGAACTTGCTGATAAAAGCAGCTTATCAGAAAAGAAATGCCTTGCTGCTTTTGCTTTCTCTGTGGCCTGTGGTGGCAAGGGTTCATCATCAGCTGTGAAATCCTCTGCAGTGGATCCTGCTAATGGCAGGATTTCCATTCCCTGGGCTGGCTTGATGGGGTGTTCATGGCTTCTCCTCACCTCCCTGTGGGATCCTTCACCTTTCAGTGTGATCCTTCACCTCTCTGTGGGATCCTTCACCTCCCTGTGGGGATCCTTCGCCTCCCTGTGGGGATCCTTCGCCTCCCTGTGGGGATCCTTCACCTCTCTGTGGGGATCCTTCACCTTTCACTGTGACCCTTCCCCTCCCTGTGGGGATCCTTCCCCTCCCTGTGGGGATCCTTCCCCTCCCTGTGGGATCCTTCACCTCTCTGTGGATCCTTCACCTCCCTGTGGGATCCTTCACCTCCCTGTGGGATCCTTCACCTTTCTCTGGGATCCTTCACCTCCCTGTGGGATCCTTCTCACAAAGTGCCCCCACAGCCAGGTATAGCTTGCTGCTGGTTCAGTGCTGAGCTTGTCCCACGTTTCTCCCAGGGCTGTGTGCTGGTGGATGTCAGGATTCAGCTCAGGGTTTGGTGGCCCCTCAGGCTGGTTGTGGTGTGTGGGACACAGGGATTGAGAGGAGCCTGATCCCCTTCCCAGCCCCTTTCTGCACACAGGGCAGGTGAGGAGTTCTGGGTCTGCCTGGGAAGTCTGAGCTTCCTCAGCTGCATGGTTACCCTCTGCCCTGACTTGTCATGCTCTGTGCTGTTCATTGGATGGTTTTGGCTGGGTTTGACTGTTTTAGGCCTGGATACAGAGAAAACATGTTTCCTCTTGAAGCAAAACCAAAGGCATGTGAGGCTGCCTGTAAGGGGAGGGCTCTGCCTGGGCTCCTGTGGCTCAGCACAGCTCTGAAAGGTTGGGAACTTCTTTGTGTCAGTGTGGCAAAGAGCTTGCAAGCAACCCTTAGGCCCAGCCTGAAGCTGAGCCAAGCCCAGCCAGAGCCTGGCTCTGGCTCTCAGTCCCAGCTTTGGTGCTGGGGAAACAAAGAGGAGTGAGAGCCCCATCCAGCCTGGAATGGATAGTGGGATGCTGGGCAGCTGTGGGAAGTCTTGGTCTCTTGCCATAATGAGACTTGATGGGTTTAGGCCCACAAATTGGCTGCTTAATGAATGAGGGAGCCAGGGGAGCTGTATCCTGTCTGCAGGGGTTGAAAGAGGTGATGTAGACTAGAAACATGAGTAATTAACTCCAAAAAAAAACAGGAGAATTTGGGGTTTTGGATGGAAGTGTGTACTAGAGAAGGGTAAACGTGTGTTGGCTGGGATTTCTGGGACAAACCAGAGAAGTGAGAGCCCAGAAATGAGGGAGAAAGGACAGTCTGTTCGTGCAAATAATGTTCCAGGTATTAATAGCAGCAAGATGAAATGGGTCCTCCTGGGGGTGTATCCTACATGTCCCTTCATGGCAATGATCCCTCTGATTTTATAAGTCAAGCCTTTGTGTAGGGTTGAAAGAAGCAGGTAAGGGGAAGGGAGGAACCAGCAAGACTGCACTGGGTGTAGCTGTTTGAGAGAATCTTTGGGATGAACCCCTTGAAAGATTCCCAGTGCACAGCAGCACCTCTCCAGCTGTGTCAGTCCTGTGCTCTTCCTGTTCAGTCCTGGCCTTCTCATCCCCTGCAAATTACACAGGTGGGGGACGAGGGAAGATGAGAAAAAACCCTTTGGAATGTGCCTTTCTGATGTGGAGCTTGGTGCAAACCAGACCAAACCCTTAATCCACAAAGCTGTCCCAATGCTTAATAAAGGGCTGTGAGGCTGATCCTCTGTGTGAGGGATGGAGGAGTGAACAGATCCTGCACAGCTTGTGGTGTGACCAGCAGTGGGATGTAGGTCTCTGGTCCTTGTTTGGAAACTTATCCCAAGCTGGGGTGCTTGCTGGGCCTTAGGAATTTGTCCCAGTTAGTCTCCAGTTAGTTGTGAATCTCTGTTCTCTATGCTCTTTTTTTCTCTGAGATCACAGATGCTTCCATGCCCATCTGTGAAATAAGCAGGTCACCTCCACACCTCTGAGAGGCTGCAGGGAAAGCTGGAAAGGATTGAGCTGCTGATGGCCCTGTAGTAGAGGGGGTGGGAAGATCAACCCCTCATGGATCACTCCCTGCTTCCCTCAAGGTGCTGCTGGCTCCTGCAGGGAAGCTGATGGATGCTGTCATGGCACAGAGCATCCCTCTGCCCCAGTTGATCTGCAGGAAACATTAATTGCATGGTGTTAATCTTTCCTCTTCATGGTCTGTGCTGTGGGTCCTGCCTGTGGCCCTGGAGTGCTGTCCCTGCTGGGGATGAGAGCTGGGAGCCAGAGCAGCAGCAAATCAGCTCCTGCTCCTCTGCAGCAGGGAATCTGACAGTTCTTTGGGGAGAGGTTCCCCAGTTTGCCCCACTGGATGCTTACCCTCTCCTCTTGTCCCCCCAGATCTGTATGGTCATTTGAGGGGAAATGTGTGGGGCTTGGAGCAGCCTTGGGAAGAAAGCAGAGGGGAAAATGTGGGACAGCTCAGCTTGGCAGAGCTGCAGCTTTGCCACCCAGAAATGGAAACAGCCCTTGTCACCAGTGGGAATGACATCCCTTCCACCCACCCTGCTCTGGGATCTCCAGGACAAGGGACCTGCTCTGGCTGAGCTGGTGGTGCTCCCCCTGTCTGTGTGACCTCAGGAGAGGTGGGGAGCTGTGATTAACTGTAGTTTGGTGATTGAAGGGATAACTGATCCAGGCACCCCTTTTTTTCCCTGCCTTGCTTTGCAAAAGGCCACCCCAGATCTGCCAGTGCAGCTGCTTCCTAACCTGGTTCTGTCAAGAGGATATGGGTTAAGGGAAAAAAAAAATCCTACAATTAAAAGTGTTTCTGCCAACCCAGATCCTGCTGACAGAAAAGGGGTTGGGAGTGCTACACATGACAGGAGGCCAGGCAGATCTGTGCAGAGTGACAGTCCCCAGATGGCTGAGGAGCAGGGAACCCTGCTGGCACACACAGCTCAGGCCTTTGGCAGCCAGGCTGGAATTGTTCTCAATCCGCTGAGTTGGGCTCTTTGTGGGTCTGTTCCCCCCTTTAAACTGGAGCTGGGGTGTGCATGGCTCATTAAAAACAGCTTCCAGAATACTCAACTCGCCCCTTGCCCCCATTCCTTGTGGGATGAGTGTCCCACATCTTGGAGGTGGGAGGTGGAACTGTGGTTTTCATTCCTCCAGCGCTGCGTGTTGTCTCTGCCTCTTCCTCCCCTGTCCCAGGCAGGGCTGGGAGGGAGCCCTGCTTGAGGTGCTGGGCAAATCTGTGTCACAGCTCTTGCCCATGGGAGTGATCACAGAATCCCAGAATCAGTTAGGCTGGAAAAGACCCCAAAAATGGAGTCCAACCTGATCATTGTCACTCAGCCCAGAGCACTGAGTCTGTCCAGTCTTTCCTTAAACACCTTCAAGAGTGGTAACTTCACCATCTCCCTGACGCCCCCTTGCAATGTTTAACAACCCTTTTTAAGAAGAAATTCCTGCTGATATCCAGCCTGTGTTGATGAAGGTGACAGCTTCTCTGGTTTCTTAAAGCTGTCTGGTTTCTCAAAGCCACCCAGGTGAGCTTTGGCTCTCCTGGCAGGAGCTGGTTGCTTTGTCACAGAATTCCCAGCCCCTCACTGGAGCTGCCACTGGAGCTGCTGGGCTGATGGCTGGCACCTTCTTCTGGTTGAGCTTTTGGGTGCTCCCAGGGCCTCTCTGGCTCTGCTCTCAGTTCTTTGGATGGCACAGAACAGCTCACCCTCCCAAGCTGTTGGATTGGGTGTCCCTCCTTTCCTACAGCTCTGTGGTGACAGCCCTGGAGTGGCAGAGGTGGGTGGTGTCCATCTTACCCTGGCAGGAGGGCAGCCACTCTTCAGGGGTGGCACAGGTCAGGAGGAGGAGGAGGGAATGGCTGGCTGCAGGCATCTGCTCCATCTACCTCCTGGAAATGTGAACCAGGAAACAAATCTGAAACCAATCTGGCAATCTCCAGGTCAGGCCTCTGACCCACTCCTGGGCTGTGCCCTGTGCCAGGTTACTGCCGCCCTGTGCCAGGTTACTGCCGCCCTGTGCCAGGTTACTGCCCTGTGCCAGGTTACTGCCCTGTGCCAGGTTACTGCCGCCCTGTGCCAGGTTACTGCCCTGTGCCAGGTTACTGCCGCCCTGTGCCAGGTTACTGCCGCCCTGTGCCAGGTTACTGCCCTGTGCCAGGTCACTGCCCTGCCTGGAGAACACACCTGTGGTCAGGGCCACCATCCCTGCAGGTGACCTCAGAGGGCACAGCAGCCTTTGGGGACTTTGGGGATTTTCTGCCTCTTCTGCCACTGCTTTCTGTGTGACATGTGGCAGTGTCGTGCCTCAGTTCCCTCTTCTGTAATGACACTTTCTTGGTGACCTACTCTGAGGCAGCTGCTGCGAGGAGCAGAGTGAGAGCAGGGGAAGCATTGGTCTGGAAAGGCCCTGGAGCCTGTGACAGGGACATTGGGAAGATAAGATGGCTGACGCTGCTGCTTGGATTGTTTCCCAGCCTGCTGGGAGAGAAGGAGGTGTGTGTCCAACCCCAGGAGCCATATGGTGTGGATGCCAACACAGGAGAGCAAATGGGATCTCTTCTGGGGTGTCCCACCTTGTGTGTCATGTAAAGAATTTGCAGTGGCAGCATCCACCCCTGACATCATCTGCTCTCCCTGGTGGCCTGGACTCTCCAGGAACAGAGGGGGTTTTCTCATGCATGGCTGCTTGGAAAGCTGTGGTTCAGATAAGGCAAGGCAGCAGCTGGGGCATGGGGATGTCCTGCCCTCCAGAGATGGTGCTTTCCAGAAGAGTGAACGTCACCTGTGTCCCTGGCACAGAAATTGTGAGGCTGGTGCAATGTGCTGATGGGATCCCTCAGATCCTTTGTTGGGATTCCCCTCCTGCCTGTGCCCTGCACACGAGGATGCCGTGCAGACAGAGTGGAGGGAGTGGTTTTGCTCAGTCTGTGCTCATTAGAGGCTGCAGGGAAGGGAAATGAAACCACTTCTAGCTCTGCTAAATTCTGATCTCCCTCTCCCTGGAAGTTGGGAGCGAGCTGGGATACCCTGGGCTGTTCTGTGGTGTTCAGATTTGTGCTGTGGGGAGCCTGTGGTGTGAGTCAGGGCAGCAGTCTGTTCCCTTCTCCTGCTCCTGAGCTTATTTAGGAGCTGCTCCAAAGGCTGTGGGGGGAGCAGGTCCTGAGTGTGTCACTGTGGTGTCCCACTCTGTGAGGAGAATGCCAGGCTTGCCTGTGCTGGTTTTCAGTCAAGTTCCTCTGTGGGCAGGAAATCTCCTCCAGGTGCATGAGAGGTTTTCAGACCCATCTTGGGCTTGAAGGAGGATGAGAAGGGAAGGGAGACATAGGCATCCAGAAATTTGCTTTTGTTATGGGAGAGGTGTTGGGAAATGTCTCTTTTCCTTTGGAGAACAAATGTTGATCCCATCACCCTGCCTTCCACTGATCCCTCACAGTGCCAGAAGGAACACAGGGATTTGAGTGATCTCTGAGGACATCCTTGAATGGCTCATGTTCTTCCTCTGCTCTTGCACATCTCCCAGCAGTTGACAGCACTTGGCTGTCCCTGTGTCCTCTCTGCTGCAGCTCCTGGCCCGTGGGATGCCAGAGCGGTTCCTGCTCTGGAAGCAGAGCTGTCCCACGAGGAGCTCTCCCACGATGTGTGGGGGGACATCCCACCCCTCCATGTGCTCAGACCCTGTGACTCACACCAGAACAGCTCTGGGGGCTCCTCTGGAGGCTCATCCTGCTGTGACAGGGTTGGATTATCCCGTGGGCAGTGTCCCCATCCAGAGATGGGGTGGCTCCCAGGGGAGAGGGGGTGGCTGGGAACAGCAGTGCTTCTCCATGGGACAGAGATCCCCTCCCCTCATGGTGTTGGGGCTGCAGGGGATCCCCTTCTCGCTGTCTGAGAGCTGCTCTCAGCTTCCCCATGCCTGGGTATTGATAGAGGAGCTGATAAAGCTGTGTCAGCAGGGAGCTGTTGTGTCACACACTGCCTGCGCTGATGGCTCAGGGTCCAGGGCTGCCTGCCACAGGTGGGGACTCACTCTGTAGCTTGTGGCAAGGGTGACAGTGGCACTGCAGCCCCTCTGGGGCATTCTCTGCTGTGACAATGCCTGCTGTCGTGTCCTGCCTCAGTTTCTGCCTTCAGGGGTCTGTAGCTGCATAAAGGAGGAAGCTTTTGCTGTGGGGCCTTCTCAGGGGGTTGCAGTGCCGAGTGTGGACTCTGCTCTGCTTTCAGTGCGTGGAGAGGAGCAATGGCAGCATACACAGCATTGTGTGTGTGATGAGGCTTTGTGATGGGATTTGTGGTGGTGTTTGGGCTGTCCCAGGGCAGGGAGGGCAGGATGCCTTCCCATCCCCCTGCTTGGTGGGAAGAACTCATTTCATGCACTGGGATTCAGAGATCTCTGCTTGTTTGCTCTGACTTGGCACTATTGTTTAAATACAAGTGTGTGCTCTCGTGTATTACTGAAAATTCAGTGGAGGGAGGGAAGAGCCTGAAGTTTAGCAACAAGCAGTGCAGAGTGGCCTGGACAGCAGGCTGGGAAATGAGCTCATCCCAGTGTGTTGGGAAGTGGATGTCCCTCCTGCCCTGGTGAGGTGTGTCAGCAGTGCCGGCTCTGTGCTGTTCTCTCTGTGCCCACTGGCCCCTGGAGGTGCTGAAGCCGGTGGGCTCAGGATCAGCTCTTGGATGGACACATTGTGGCCTCCCAGCTGCTGCTGTTCCCCTCTCTGCTTTGCTGGGCCATTCAGAGCCAGAGGCATTTCCTCTGATGTTTCCTGCCTGTGTTTGTACCTGCTGTTCCTCTGGGCGTGCTGTCAAATCCTCCTGCAGCAGGTTGTCCCCAGGCCTTGTCCTTCAGCTGGGCACGTCCTGCTGGCCATGCTGGAGCTCTGTGGAGCCAGGGCAGCTCTCAGGAAAGGTGCAGCACCCCTCTGGCTGCAGTGGAGGTGGGGAGGGAGCTTTCCCCTGTTCTCCCTGGGAGCTGATGGCTCTTCTTGCACATCCATTCCCGGGCGTGCTGCCGGAAGTGCATTAAGATCCCTTATCGAGGGAAAGGCAGCACTTCATCTTGGTTTGGCTTTCAGGCTGTGGGAGTATTCAGGGACAGGGCTGGGGAAGCAGTGAGAGATGATCTTAACCTTATTTCAGGCTACAGCAGCGCAGGAGGAGGTGTTCCAGCCTCAGATGGAAATGGAAGCTGTTGCTCCCAGCTGCTGGGTGAAAATTATCTATTTGTCTAGAAGGCTGTTTTTTCCCACTGCCTGGTGACTGTGAAGCAGGCTGCAAGCTCTGGGGAGGAGGTGGAAGAAGAACTTGCCTGCTCAGAAACCTGAATGCCGAGCTTTCTTGCCTGGTTCTTGTGGCCCAGCACAGTGACTGTCATGGCCAGACTGGTGATGTGATGGTGATGAATTTGTGTGTTTGTGACACATGTAGGATCATCCCTTTCACAGAAAGGCTTTACAGGGGAGTCTTACAGCTGCCACCTGAATCCAAAGCTAAATCTGCTCTAGAAGCTTCTGTGGAGCAGGGGATGGAGAGGGCTCAGCCATGCCTGTTCCAGCTGTGCTCATGCAGCTCCCATTCCTTATCAGCCAGCTGCCCTTGGGCTGCATCCCCATGGTCCTGCAGGGCAGGCAGGCACTTGGATCTGTCCTTATTCAACCTCCCAGGGAAGGAAAAGAGAACCTTTTATGAGCTGTCAAGACTTTGGGTATTTTTCCCACAGCATCCAGGGGCAGAGGTTGAGGTACAGGGTAGGGCTGCCTGCCCTGAAGGTGCTGTGGGCTCTGTAGTCTGTGCTCAGCAGCTCTCCTTGGGCTGCTCTGCTTCCCAGGGTGAGCACACACAGTGATTTGGAATACAGATTTTGTACACTTACTTGCAGGCAAAGCCTCTTTTGCAGAGAGTTACCAGGCATGAAAGCAAAGCTCAGGTTTTGCAGGAGGTGAGCACTGGGGACCTGCCCTTTCCCAGTGTGTCAGATCTGCTTGGGTTGTTCTGCTCCAAAACTTCTCAGATTTGGTGTTGGTGGAGCAGCTGAATCTTGGGCTTTATGCTCTGGGCATGAGTGGATTAAAAGCAATGTTGGATCTTGACTAGAAAGGAAATCTTTGCTGGCTCCTTCCCAAGATGAGCATGCTGGTGATAATGAGTCTGTGCAAGAACTGGGCAGGATTGGACTGGTTGGAAATGTAAAGGTAAATGTATGGATGGGGGAGCAGGAGAAGCAGAAACCCTGGGACTGGTAAAGACCTTTCTGCTGGCCAGCTGCTGTGGACTTTTGGAAGGCAGCTGGTTCCTCTCTGCAGCTGGGTTTTCCAGCAGCAGCAGCATGGATTTAATTAGGATCCAGTGTCTCCCTGGAGCTTGCAGCGTTGGGGGTGCATTGTTTCATTTACATGGAAAACCCTGTGGCAGAGCTGCCAGACCTGGCTGAGGGCTGGGACCGTGGGGCTGAGTCAGGGGCTGTGTGAGGAATGCCTGAAAATGCCTGAGTGGGTCCGGCTGTGTGAGGAATGCCTGAAAATGCCTGAGTGGGTCTAACTCCTGACATGGTGAGTGAGGGGCTGAGACCCCTGGGCTGAGTGAGTCAGGGGCTGTGTGAGGAATGCCTGAGTGGCCATTGCATGCCAAGATGGGCATGGCCTGAGCTGCTGCCGTGGTGAGTGGTGGGCTGAGGGCTGAGACCACAGGGCTGAGTGAGTCAAGGGCTGTGTGAGGAATGCCTGAAAATGTCTGAGTGGGTCCAGCTCCTGCTGTGGTGAGTGAGGGAGTTGAGGGCTGAGACCACTGCGCTGAGTCAGGGGCTGTGTGAGGAATTCCTGAGTGGGTCCAGCTCCTGCCATGGTGAGCAGGGGGCTGAGACCACTGGGGTGAGTCAGGGGCTGTGTGAGGAATTCCTGAGTGTGTCCAGCTCCTGCCGTGGCAAGCAGGGGGCTGAGGGCTGAGACCACTGGGCTGACTCAGGGGCTGTGTGAGAAATGCCTGAAAATGCCCAAGTGGGTCTAACTCCTGCCATGGTGAGTGAGGGGCTGAGGGCTGAGACCCCTGGACTGAATCAGGGGCTGTGTGAGGAATACCTGAAAATATCTGAGTGGATCCAGCTACTGCTGTGGTGAGTGGGGGGCTGAGGGCTGAGACCGTGGGGCTGAGTCAGGGGCTGTGTGAGGAATTCCTGAAAATGTCTTGAGTGGGTCCAGCTCCTGCCATGGCAAGTAGGGGGCTGAGGGCTGAGACTCCTGAACTGAGTCAGGGGCTGTGTGAGGAATTCCTGAAAATGTCTTGAGTGGGTCCAGCTCCTGCCATGGTGAGTGAGGGGCTGAGGGCTGAGACCCCTGGATGAGTCAGGGGCTGTGTGAGGAATTCCTGAGTGTGTCCAGCTCCTGCCATGGCAAACAGAGGCTCCAGAGCAGCGTCACATCCTGGCCGGGGTGGCTGCGCGTGTCCCACGGAAACGCCGGAGCAGAGGGGAAGGGATGGAGCACTGGGAGCTGGACTGGAGCAGAGGGGAAGGGATGGAGCACTGGGAGCTGGACTCTGCTCTCCTTTTAAGGTCTCCAGGCAGGGACTCAGCTTTGTCCATAGTGAACTTCCTTTCTTCCGGTGCTACAAACTCTGGCTTAGTAAAACCGAAACCAATCTGACATCCTAACTGGCCTTTTCTGCGCTGGACTGGTGAGAGATTCTGCAGAATTGCTGCATGGGCAGGAAGCAATTTGTTGTTCAGAAGGAGGTTTCCTGCTCTGGTTACCTGCCTGCTCCTCTTACGGTAAGAGCACAGCAAGTTGCAGTTCCCCAGACAGAAGTTGTCCTCTGTGAGCAGGGACAGCAGAGTGCTGCTGGCATGATGGAGCTGCATCATTTGCTCACCTTGACATCCTCCAGCTCCATGCCACAACTTTTCCTGGCCCAGCAGCCCCAGGATGGCTGATACAGGTCATGGAGAAGGGCTGGTGATGGTGACTTCCCAGAGGCATCATGGCAGGGCTGGGTGGGAAGGTGGGAACCAGGTACCAGTTGTTCCCTGACTCCCTCCTGCAGCCAGGGTTTGCACTCCCACCACCCGCAGCTCCTCCTGTTTCCATGCAGTGAATCCCACATGGGGAATGCATCCCAAAATGGACATGGCCAACAACTGGGAAGGGGCTGCCCCTGGCTTTGCTGGGCACAGTCACTTTAGGAAAAGTGACTTTACAGCCCCCCTTTTGTAGTGTCTGTAAAGTCAACCAAAAAGCTGCTTCCTTTCAAGCCATTTCTTGTACTGCTTCAGTGTGTTTTCTGGTTATGAATTCTGCAGCTGGAAGTTTAAATTTGTGCCTGATGAACCCAAAAAGGTGAATCGATGCTCTTGGATACTTGGTTCATGGGTAGGTTTGTCTGACTTGGGCTGGGTTTGTTATTTCCAAACCAGTTTTCAGATCTGGTCTTATTTTAGCATGTGTGTATTTACTGTTATTATTTTTCCTAGAGAAGTATTTTCAGCTTTTTGCTTGGTTCCTGTGCTGCTGCTGAAATTTCCAACGTGGCATTTCCAGCTCCTTGGTGGACCACAGTTTAATATTTTCCATCCAGGTGTAGCTGCTTTGGATGAGGATCCAAGGAAAAGGGTGAAATTGTGCATTGGGCTGGGAGTGAATTGGCAGCTCATGAGAGTGGAGATGCTTCAGGAGGATTTTTTTGTGGCTGCTGAGAGATTTAGGAGTGTCTTTACTCTGTGGGTTGGTTTCAAAGACATGAAGATCTGGATTGTTCTGAATTTGGATGTTGAGGATCTGAGTTCTGCATTTGGACTGTCCATGGCACATTGATTTCTTTCTGCTCATATGTGCAGGGAGCAAATGTTCATCAAACAGTCCCAGTGAAGGGGAGCCTGATTCCTCCTCAGATATTTTTGGGTGCAAAATGACTCCTGCTGAGCTGCTGCTGGAAAGCTGACACTGTGCACACACACTGCTGCCAGGCAGGGATTCTCCTCATCCCCCCTGGGCTGTGCTGAGAGTTTGGGGTGAAATTCTCCAGCTGCTGCTCCAGGGGTGTTGTGGCACAGGGCTGGTGCAGCCCCTCTGTGCTCATCTCCAGAGGAGGAAATTTTTTGGGTTAAGATCTCACCAGTTTAGGGAAATCACACCAGCTCTTGAGTGGTGCTTTGTGGTTCTGTTGGAAACTGAAAACTGGTGGTCTGCCCCTATCTTTTACTTCCTTTTTGATTCTGTTGTATTTGGAGAACAGTTTGAGTTTTGCTTTCACTCCCTTGCGCAGGGGACACTCCAGGTCTGTGGGCACTCCCAGCTCTTGGGCTGCAGGAGCTTGGGCTGGAGCTTGAGGAACAGCTGAGATTTTGCTTTGAAGGCAGCCTGGTGGGTTTGTGTATCACCTGGTGTCCTTTAGAGATCTCTGTGAAACCACACACAAATCATGACTGGTGTGTTGTGAGAATCTGGGAAGCAGGACCCTCTTCAGCAGAAGCATTTCCCTGCTGCCTTGTTGAAACTCTGCTCTCTTCATTGTTAGCTCCTTCACAGAGGGAATGGTGTGGCACAAACATTAAAAAAAATACTGGAAATTCATAGCAATCTGTTAAAAAGCCATATTTGGGTTCAGAGGCTGGGAGAAAATAACTTTGAAACAATTTGGAGCTTGATTTGTTGTAGATTTAGAGCTGACCAGAGTTCACAGTGTGGTAAAAGTCTCCTGGGGAAGGGAATAGCCAGTAACAAGAGAACATTTCTAATTTAGAGAAAAGTTTAATAGACATGAGAGCTGGAATAGGAAACCAGAAAGAAAAATCTGTCATCTTCATGGCACAGCTTAACTCTAGGGAAAAAACCAAATGCTTTTTTTTTTTTTTTTTATTTTATTTTTCCTGGTGGTTTTGTGCCTTGGATGTTTTCACGGATGTGGCTGAGAGCCAGGGATGGATATCTGGGTGAAACCCTGAGGTGCTGGGAGCAGGGCACCACCTGCATGTGGTAACTTCTGGCAGGCTCAGCACGTTCCTGCCTCGTTTGCTGCAGTCCCTTTTGTTTGTTCTGTGTTATGGTGTGGCTGGAGGTGATGGTGTGTCTGATTGTTTGCTCTGAGAGTGGATTTATGATTTATGGTTTTAATTCTGGTGCTGGGAGCGTTGTTGGCTGTGTCCATCCCTGGGGCCATGCAAGGGGAGGGCCAGATCCTGCCCATGGGGCACTGGCTGGGCTGGGGGTGCCCAGGTGCCCTGTGCCCACTCTGGGAGCTGGGTGTGATCCTCTCTCCTCACTGGAAAGAGCTGGGAAGCCAGGAAGGGAGGAGAGGTTTGGAACAAGGATGCTGGGATCATGTTGGATTAAAAGCTTTGCTGCCACAGTTCAGGGTTTTTGTGGGTTCGTTGTTTCTGTTGGAGTTTTTTTTTTTTTTTTTTTTTTTTTTTGCCTCTGAGCACTAGAAGAAATTCTGGTAGAAACATTAGCCTCAGCTTTATTCCTGTCTTCTTTTCAAGAAAGAACTTGGATGGAAAAAAAGCATTATTTGGGCATACTGCCCATGCAGATTTCTTAATTGTAAATATTGGGGCACCAGAGTGAAGCCATGCTGGGTTTTTTTGCTGAGAGGGAAACCAGCCAGCACTGTCAGTGCTGGTGCAGTGGCCGTGGTGACAGAGCTGTGGCTGCCATGTCATCAATGACTCAGCCTGGTGGCCCTGCATGGATGAGCTGGGGTCTGTGTTTGGGGGCTGAGGGACACAGCAGGGGCAGGGGGGTGGGCTGGGGGCTGCCCTGTGCCCCAAACAGGGGATTTGTGACCATTGGGTATTGCCCAGCCTGTGTGCAGGCAGCAGCTGCACAGCTGGGCTGGGTGGGGTTCACAGGATGGTGGAGCAGTTCCTTCAGGTGGGCTGGGTGGGATTCACAGGATGCTGTTCTGGTGGAGCAGTTCCTTCAGGTGGGCTGGGTGGGATTCACAGGATGCTGTTCCTGCTTGGTGGAGTACTGGAATTAAATAATGCAACAGTGGAGCAGTTCCTTCAGCTGGACTGGGTGGGTTTTGCAGGATGCTGTTCTGGTGGAGCAGTTCCTTCAGGTGAGCTGGGTGGGTTTCACAGGATGCTGTTCCTTCAGGTGGGCTGGGTGGGTTTCACAAGGTGGTGGAGCAGTTCCTTCAGGTGGGCTGGGTGGGGTTCACAGGATGCTGTTCCTTCAGGTGGGCTGGGTGGGATTCACAGGATGCTGTTCCTTCAGGTGGGCTGGGTGGGTGTCACAGGATGCTGTTCCTGCCTGGTGGAGCAGTTCTTCCCTCCCGGCCCTTGTCCCTGCAGATGCCTTGAAGCAGGCAGGGTGGGCTTGCTGAGCTCTCAGCACCATTCAGAAGCTGAAAAGCAGCCAGGTTTTCATCTCTCCAGGGATCTCAGCTGGAGGAGGTGGATGCAGGGAAGTTATCCCAGTGTAACAGGCAGGATGTGAAGGGCCAGGGGCTCAGTGCACACCCAGATCACTGCAAAAGGGGTGGCAGAGCCAGGAGCTCTGGAGTCCCTGAGCTGAGCTCTGAGGCTCCCCCAGCTCTCAGAGCAGCCCCACGTGCTGCCAGGGCTCCCCCATGGCCCTGCATCAGCACTTCAGTGACAAACTATTGAACAGGAGCTTCTTGTTGTGCTGACACCAACACAACCTACAAAGGAGCAGGAGGAGTAAACAGAGCTGTGCTGGCTCCTGCCTCGCTGGAGGCTGGAAAAAGGGTTGGAGAGCAGGAGGAGGCTTCTGAACCCAACCTGTGGTCTGTGTTCTGATGTTCTTGTGGCTGCACTTGGCAGAAACAGCTGGGAGAGTGGCTGCTTCCAGGGCGGCTTGGTTTTTAAGGGAATTTCTGGGATGGATAAAGGCCCTTTCACCCCTTGCCCTGCTGCTCCAGCTCCTCCACAGGTGCTGTCCCCAGAGTGGTGCAGCCCATCCTCCATCCAGCTCTCATTGCTCTGATGTGAGATGTTCACATCCAGAACTCCCATCTCCACCAGGTTCCTGGAGTTCCTCAGAGCAGTGAAACTCCTGTTTTCTGAGGGATCCAGAGGAGTGCAGCCCACCCTCCATCCTGACAGGGTGGGCACAGCTCTCAGAGCTCTGATGTGAGATGTTCACATCCAGAACTCCCATCTCCACCAGGTTCCTGGAGTTCCTCAGTCAGAGCACTGAAACTCCTGTTTTCTGAGGGATCCAGAGGAAATGGGGCCAGAACTTCCTTTGCCATAAGGAATGTTCTGCTGTCCTGCTAGGCTTGCTTGAATCTCCCATGACTGGAGCTGTCGCTGGTGGAGCTCCCAGGTGGAGCAAGCTCCAGGGGCTGCACAGCCCCTCTGCCTCTCAAACCCATGGAGGAAACTTCCCTGTGGGATCAGGATGAGTTTTCTCCAAACAGCACATCCATGGAGCTGAGTTCCAGCCTGCTCAGCTGCTGTGCCCAGCTTGGAGGAGAGGTGCATGTCCAAGGGTGGAGGAAGCTCAGGAGATGTCTCCGGAGCCTGTTGGGTGCTCACTTGGTGGAGAACTGGCTGGGTGGTCACACTCTAAGTGGTGAGCAGTGACCAGTAGTGTCCTCAGGGGTTGGTACTGGGACCAGTGCTGTTTTACCTCCCTGCTGGTGCCATGGACAGTGGCCCTGAGGTTTGCTGGTGGCAGAGCTGTGTGGAGCTGGAGGGAAGGGATGGGGCATCCACAGGGACCTGGAGAGGTGGGATTGTGCCAAACTCATGGTGTTCAACAAGGCCAAGTGCAAGGTCCTGCCATGGCTGGGATAATCCCAAACACAAACACAGACTGGATGGAGATCAGTCCTGGAGAGAGGGATTTGGGAACTTTGATGGATCAGAAATTTGATGTGACCCAACCCTTGGCTCCTGTGGGACACTGCTGAGGCTTTCCATGCCCCCCTGTTTTGGGACACCTGTATGGCACAGCTTGTCCTGCTCTGTGACAAGCAGGACTGGCTGCAGCTCTGCATGCTGGAACTTGTGTTTAACAACAAACTGAGGGCACCCTCAGCAGGTTTGCTGGTGACACAGAGCTGTGTGGAGCTGGAGGGAAGGGAGGGGGCAGCCACAGGGACCTGGAAAGGTGGGAACCCATGAAATTCAACAAGGCCAAGTGCAAGGTCCTGCCATGGCTGGGATAATCAACACAAACACAGACTGGCATGGCTGGGATAATCAACACAAACACAGACTGGATGGAGATCAGTCCTAGAGAGAGGGATTTGGGAACTTTGATGGATCAGAACCTTGATGTGACCCAACCCTTGGCTCCTGTGGGACACCTGCTGAGGCTTCCCATGTCCCCCTGTTCTGGGACACCTTTGGGACACTGTGTAGCACAGTTTTCCCTGCTCCATCATGAGCAGGGCTGGCTGCAGCTCTGCAGGCTGGAACTTGTGTTTAACAACAAACCCTTGCAGACATCATTTGGGACCTTCTGTAGCTCACTCTTCAAGATGTTTTAAGTTTTTGCTTTGTTTTAAGACTTTTGATCTTCCTCTAAGCTCAGCCTCTTAACGTTTAGAATTTATTGGGATTTGGTTTCAGCTGTGTAAGGCCACTGGTTGCTTTTTGGTCTGGATTTTTGCACTGGGAGCCAGCTGATGGGTCATCCTTTGGGACATTAGGGTATTTGTGCTTATTTTTAGCCTTTAATTGGCAGTGATCTGTACTTGGAGCTGCAGAGTGTCAAGGGCTTTTCTCTTTGTGCTCTCAAGAAGCTTTCCTTTCTCTTTCATCTGGATGCAGCTGTGTTTCCCTTCTGCTCACAGAGTGCAGAGAACATGGGGAAAGCAGCTCCAAGAACCATCCCAAAGGCTGCTGGGGCTCAGGGTGCTGCACCCAGGGCTCAGGGACACCTGAACCCTGTTCCAAGCAGCACCATGGACCTGTCCCTGACCTTCCCCAGCCACTTGCTGCTATTTTTTTCCCTCTTCTTCCTCTCTTTTGTGTTGCCCCGTTTAGCTGTAACCTCTTTGGGCAGGAACACGGTGTGTGTGTTCATATAAAGGGCTGAGAACAATGTGCCCCAGATGGTTTGTACAAGTGCCTTCTCAGCAGCCACAGGGTTTCATTCTACAGGGAAAATATTCTTAAAAATACAACTCTTCAGCATCTTATACTTGCAAATGTGGGCAGGAACTTCCCGAGCCTTGATATTTTGGTCCAAGTCACAGAGACAAGGGGTAGCACTAGAACTGCAGCTTTTCTTTTTTTAAGGGAAAAAAACAACTCCCCCCAACCCCAATTCCCCTTTTCTCACCTTTGCATCTGCAGGGAAAAACTTGTAAATGTGACTGGAGCAGCTCTGACCTGCTTAAAACCAGATGGCAAAGAAAAAGACCCAATGTTTCAACAAAAGCACTGTGAACTCCCTCTTTGGGAAGCAGGCTGTGTGGGCTTGCCCCATTTTTATGGCACTTCCAGTGCTTCTGAGGTTCTGTTTTGGGGTGCTGAGGCACTTGCCTGCAGTTTGTTTCCCTTGCAGGATCCCTGGCACTGCAGACACCACAGGGCACTGCTTATTTGCTTTAAGACCACAGCTTGCTTTGGAATGTCTTCTGCCAAATTTCAGGACAATTCATTTTTTTTTTCTTTATTTATCCCACTCCCTCCCAAAGAGAGAAACAAGTTTTCTTAGTCTCATCTTGCATCAGATTTGATTCCAGGCCAACAAATCCAGCCTAGAAGGTGCTTTCCTGAGGCTGCTTGCCTTGCTGTGACCTTTTGGGAGAGGATTCCTGTGCAAAATGGAACATTGTGAAATCAGTTTTATACAGGGAATCTGCTCCCATGCTGCTGCTGCCTGGGGAGGATGGGTCAGGTCTGGGTCCCTGTTTTCTGTCCAAAGGCTGCTGTGTTTTAACAAACACAGGGGTTTTTTTGCCCTGGAGCAGTGGGAGTCCTGGGATTTTACCAAAAGTTTCTGTTTCTAATTAGGTTGTTCTCAATTTTAAAGGCCAGTGATCCTTTTATGGCACAGGGTGGAAAACCTGAGCAGTCACTGACACTGCACAGAGGTGGGTCCTGCTTTTGTCCTGAGGTCCAGGGAGCCACTGTGTCTCCTCAGCACTCCTGGGATGAGAAAATCAATTCCCCCCAGCCCTTGTCTCATCCATGGGGGAGGCTGCTGGGCAGAGTGTGAGGGAGCATCACTGCCCTGACTCACATGGATTTGGTTTAGGGACTTCCTGCTGCTCTGCTTGGGAAAGGGGGAATTGCAGCATGGCAGTCCCAGCACGGGGGGCTGGGCTGTGGCCTCTGGGTGTGAATCTGGCCCAGCTGCCTGAAATTGGAGTTTGGGGCTGGGCCCCTCCAGGAGAGCTCCCGAGGCTCCACAGGCAGGACCAGAGCTGTGCTGAGCTGCTCCTTGAGTTTGTCTGGGCTGGGAAAGGGCAGCACAGCCTCCCTTGTGCTCACAGGAAACAGGATTGAATTTTTCCCTTCTGCCTCACTTCATTGTCTGAAATTCCCTTGCAGAGCTGGCCCATAACTCTTCAAAGAAAATAATCCCAAGCGCCGGGGCTGGAGCTCCCTGAGCTCTGGCTGGCGGCCGCCTGACTCTGTGCAAACAGTCTGGGCCTGGGATCCCCTGGGACTGAGCATAAAGCTCTGATTGAGAAGGAAAACAGGTTATGGAGCTGCAGCAGGGCTGTGCATCACCAGCTGCTCCCCTTGTGGCTGGGAAAGCAGCTCCCTGAATGCCAAGGTGTGAGCGGCCTGCTCCGGGAGGCTGTGAGGGAACAGCTCTGGTGTCCTGGGGAGGTGGGACAGGCATGGGGAGGTGGGACAGGCATGAGGGGTGGGACAGGCGTGAGGAGGTGTGGGACAAGCGTGAGGAGGTGTGGGACAGGCATGAGGAGGTGGGATAGGCGTGAGGGGTGGGACAGGCATGAGGAGGTGGGACAGGCGTGAGGAGGTGTGGGACAGGCATGGGGAGGTGGGACAGGCATGGGGAGGTGGGACAGGCGTGAGGAGGTGTGGGACAGTCGTGAGGAGGTGGGACAGGCATGAGGAGGTGGGACAGGCATGGGGAGGTGGGACAGGCGTGAGGAGGTGTGGGACAGGCATGAGGGGTGGGACAGGCATGGGGAGGTGGGACAGGCGTGAGGAGGTGTGGGACAGGCATGAGGGGTGGGACAGGCATGGGGAGGTGGGACAGGCGTGAGGAGGTGTGGGACAGGCATGGGAGGTGGGACGGGCATGGGGAGCTGTGGGACAGGTATGAGGAGGTGGGACAGGCATAAGGGGTGGGACCGGCATGAGGAGGTCGCCAGGGCAGCCCCAAGTGCTGAGCCCGGAGCGGAAACCATCGGGTAGTGAAGAATGAGCAGGATGTCACGTGTGGGCCCAGCGTGCTCGGGGCTGGGGCAGAACAAAGCTGAGGGAAGCCCTGCTCCTGCCGCTCCCAGCGCGCTTCCTGCTGGCACGGACGCGCTCTGGGGGAAGGGAGCAGCAGGGCAGCAGCCAGCACGGGGCTGCCCAGCTCTGGGAGGCATGGAGGGCTCCCCGTGCCTCAGTTTCCCTCGTGCAGCAGGATGGTGTCCAGTTGTTGGTGTGTTGTGGCCTCAGACAGCCAGGCTGCTGTGCCCTAGGGATGCTCCAGGGGTGTTGGATGGGGGCAGGAGGTCCAGGCAGGTCCCACAAGTGGCAGCCCAGCACTCTGCACCTTGGAGCAGCTCTGTTCCCTCCTGGGGAGCAGTGGCAGTGTGCCCAGGTGCTGTGGAAGTGAGGATTTGGTGTCAGCCCCCCTCAGGGGCTGTCCTTACACAGCCAGCCCTTCCCCCTGCTGAGCTCTGCCTTTGGTGTCTTTTTCCCTGGGCTGTTCTTAGAGCTCCCACATTTCCCTCTGTGTACCATTGAGCATGAGAAGCTTTTTCTTTACTTTTTTTTTTGTTATTAATAGCTATTAAAAGCCAATAAAAAGTTTTACGGGGTTTGGCCAAGCCTCAGAGCTCACAGTGTGTTCATTTCCTGGAGCTGGAGGGGGGGTTTGCTTGGATAAACCACAGGGTCAGCAGGAATCTGTGGTGGCCCTGGGAGCTTTCAGTGGTGTCACTCACAGGGGCTGGAGAGGAGCAGAGAGAGGTGGGGAAGGGGACAGGGTGAAGGATGGCAAGGGTCAAACTGGGAGCAAAACCAGAGCAAGGGAGAAATGGAGGTGTGGGGCTCTCATGTGTCCTCCCAGTGTGTGCCTGGATGATGTTTGACCCCTCTGTCCATGCTGAGTTTCCTGTCTGTCCTTCCTGCCTCCCACACGGGCACCCCTGTGAGGAGGAGCCCAGGCTGGGAGGGAGAGCACAGTTCCCTCCTGGGCACCTGGTTCCTCAAGCACAGAGCAGCTCATGGTTCTTTTCATCCCAGTCTTGTGTCCAGGAGGACTCAAGGCTTTGGTTGACCTCGATGTTGGGCTTGCACAGGGATGTGTGTGGAGCCGGTGCCATGGAATCATGGAATAGTTTGAGTTGGGGGGACCTTTAAAGGTCACCTCATCCAGCCACGAGCAGGGCTGTGCACACAAGAAGGAGCTCCCTGGTTTGGGGGGCTGAGCTGATTCCTGCCTGTGGAGGGGAACCCAGATAACCCCACCAGCAGCTTGGGGGCTTTCCAGCAGCCTCATGGGAGCACACAGGCAGCAAGGTGCTGTACCCTGAGCAAACAAGCTGCCATGAGCATCATTTGTTCTGGCCAGGGTCACAGCCAAGGGGCCTCGCTCCCAGCTTTGCAGTGAAAATGAAGGTTGGTTGATAAGAGCAGAGGAGGAGGCAGTGGGATGTGAGCAGGTTCCTGTTTGCCAAGTGGGTGTTTCCCCAGCCCAGGTGGGCTGTGGTGGGTGCCCTGAGCGTGGCTGTTCCCCAGGAACCGTGTCCTGGGCAGGGCTGCTGGCACAGGATCCTGGATCCACAGGGACCCTCCCAGCCAGGTGAAATCATCTTCACTCCATGGGCAGCCCCACAATGCTGGGTTCACTGTGCCCCCTGCTCCTGGGGGCTCTCAGAGTCCCTGGCTGGTGCCTCTCAATGCTTCCAGAAGCTGCTCTTGGAAAGCAGCCCTTCCCCATGGGGACAGTTCTGTCCCCACATCACTCCTGGCTGGCTCCAGCATGGAGCCATTCATCAACCATTTCACCTCCAAGCTTTTTTAAATTCATTTGTTTATTTAAACCAACACCTCAGGCATGGGGCTCTCTGGAACCTGATGTTTCTCCCAGCTTCTCCTGCCCCTCAGCTGCAGCACTGTCACTGCTGTAGGAATTACCTGTCTGCAGGGAAGGTGCTGGAGGGACTCTGAGGAACCCAGAGCCCTCTGTTGCCCTCTGCCTTCTCATCCTGATTTTGTGCCTCTCTCTTTGCACAGCTGGGACGCCGAGGAGCTGCGCTGGGAGGACCCTGTGTGCAGGATGTTCTCTCCACCAAAGACCTCCCTGTGAGCGGCGATGATGCCAGTCCTGGCAGGACCTTGGGAAGCACTGACATTGCAGTAGCCCAGCAGCCCTGGACGGCCTCTTGCCCCTGGTTCTCCAGCCCCCACCCTCCCAGCGCTCCCCGGGATGCTGTATTAAGCAAGAGGAACCCTGCTTGTGTCCTCCTCACCCTTCCATTTTCGGCAGCTCTGGGATTTGTATGGCAGCAGCGTAACCGTGGAGAGGCCGGGGTATCACAAACTTATGGATTTTGATAAGAGAGGAGGGAAAGGGGAGCTGGAGGAAGGTAAAAGAATGTCCAAGACAGGTGGAGGAAGGAGTGGTCATGGAGGCCGGGGTGCTGGAACCAACTCGGGAGTCTTAATGGTGGGTCCCAACTTCCGTGTCGGCAAGAAGATTGGATGCGGCAATTTCGGGGAGCTCCGTCTAGGTGAGAAGGGTCATGTTTGTCCTCACTGTACCCACTCCTGCCAGGACTGCCCTGGCATCCTCCTCCTGCACCAGCCTGTGGCCATGGGCACAGTGGTGCTGACTGGGCACACAGAGTGGAAGCATTGTCCCTGTTCTGTTCCTCTTCCTCCATTTGTGTTTGATCTGCCAAGGCCCATCCCAGCCCAAAGGACTCATTGCAGAGGTGTTTCCCATCTCCCCCCATGCCTGTTGCTCTCTGGGTCTGTCAGGGAGAGCACTACAGGCTGGATCTGTCTGTTGTAAGCAGTGGTGGCCACGGAGATCTGGGTGTCCCCCAAATCCAGGAACACTGAGTGGGGAAGGATTCAGGAGATGCCTCTGTGGGCTCACCAAATCTCACCCCACTTGTGCTCTGAGTGTGCCTCAGGACAGGGGATGGAGCATGGGGGTCTCAGGGATGCTCACTCTGCTGGGACAAACACCTAAGGAGAAAAATCTGTGTTTTATCCTGGATAAATTCTTCAGTTGTTGAAACTGGTTATGTGAGAGACTCTCCTGAAATTCTGTGCAGGTCAGAGAAAGGGAGGAATAAAACCCAAGCATCTTCCATAGTCATTTTCCATTTTGAACCAAGTTTATGAGGAAACTCCTCAAGCAAACTCCTGTTTGTAGGGTGGGGAGGTTGCTCCTCTCCCAGGACTGGGAATGTCCCTGGAGACTTTCAGCAAGCTGTTAACCCTTTGCTTGGCATCAGGCAGGGCCAGGCGCCTCTGTGCCAGCAGCACAGTCTGGATGTCTCCAGGAATGTGTGGGTGGAGTCCCTGCCAGCTTGGTGTGAGTGCTTTGGGAAGGGGTTTGTGCTCTGAGGAGAGGGAGGAGAGGCAGTCCCCAGAGCCTGGCACAGCCACAGCCTTGTTGCTCTGTGATATTTTAAGCAGCACCTTCTCAAACCAAGCTCTGAACTAAACCTGCTCTGAGCTAAACCTGCCCTGACCGTGGGCCTGGGGAGGAGCTGTGGCAGCCCTGGCTGGGGTGAGGTCAGTGCCCCCTCCCTGTGTGGGGAGTTAATGCCAGCTCTGCCCTGTGTGACAGACTGCCTGGTGCCAGGCTCGCCCGTCCCCTCCCCGCACTTCCCCGCTGTGTAATTGCAGAGCTGGGGAAACGCTCTGCTGAAATCCAGCCCAGCAGTTCCCCTGCTCAGCTGTCTGTCCTGCTGTCATGAGGAGCTCTGAGCCTTCCTCCAGACCCAGGGCTTGTGGAAGGAGAGGTGCTGGGGGGTTTTGCTGCACCAGCTGCTCCTTTCAGTTCCCTGGGTGGACCTGGCCACTCCTGCTGCCAGTGCCTCCCAGAGAGCCCTGAGCTGTGCAGGCTCCACCTGTGTCCCTGCACCTCCTTTTCCTTGCTTGCCACTGAGCATTCTGCAGTGGGTCTGTGTTTCTGGGTGAGCTGGATCCTGGCAGCAGGCTGGGGCTGTGTTGCTTTGCTGTGCTCAGTGCTGAGGGGTCACTGTGACCCCCCTGCCTTTTCCTCCCCCTCATTTTCAGTGAGGGGACACGAGTGTGACATGGATCTGAGCAATGTCTGTCAGACTGGCAGGGAGGTTGCTGCAGGGACCTGGGAGCAGTTGGGCTCAGTTTGCTCCTGGCTGCAGGGACAAGCAGCCAGCTCTCGCTCCAGGGCTCCACAGTGGTCGATTGTCACAGTGAGAGTTTGTCCTTGCCACCAGCAAGAGAAGCTTCCAGTCCCTCCACGTGGCTTTTCAGCTCTGTCACAGCCTGCAGTGCCTGGCCATAACATGCCAGAGGCCTGAGCACGGGATCTCATCACCACAGCTATGTGGCTTCTCTCCTAAAATCACAGCTCTCTTCCTTAGGTGTGCCTCCAGACTGCATCAGGGCTCAGGAATGCTTTCAGGATTTAGGGATTCCTCCAGCTGCACATGAATGGCAAGGGAGCAGAGGGCTCCTGCTGTGAAGTGGTGGCATGAGCAGGGATGTTCCCCAGCTCTTGCTGGGCACTCAGCTTTCCCTGGGAATAGAGAATTCAGTCCTCAAGGCTTTAGAGGCCAAACTGCAGCTCAGTATTTAAAAGCTCCCGGACCTTCTTTGGCCTTTTTACTCTCATAACAAAGGCCATGAGATCTTGAAAAAATGTACCTGGAGGTGATCTTCCATCTCCCAGTGGTGGGGAGGGAGGAAGGGGACATTGTCTTCCCCAAAAAGGGACCACTTTGCCCTATTTCTGCACCCCACCAAGGGGCACGTGGTGATCTGTCCTGAGGGTGCTTCAGCTCAGCTGCCCCAGGTAGAGACAGATGTCCACCCATGTAGGAGGTGTCCAAAGTCAAGTGATCTGTTTAAAGATAAAATCTAAACAAACAATTGGCATCAGGCATTTGTGGCAAGCCAGAAGGGGAATGACGTGGGCAGGAGTTGTGGCTGCCAGGGCTGTGCATTTGGATCCTGCTTCTCCCTGTCCCTGCTGGCCTTGGCATCCTGGGCAATGCAGGGACCTGGTGCCAGTCCCAGTCTGGCCCAGGCACAGCCAAATTCCCATCTCAGTGCCCAGGCACAGCCAAATTCCCATCCTGGTGATCAAACACACCCAAATTCCCATCTCAGTGCCCAGGCACAGCCAAATTCCCATCCTGGTGCCCAGACACACCCAAATCCCCATCCTGGTGCCCAGGCACAGCCAAATCCCCATCCTGGTGCCCTGGTACAGCCAAATTCCCATCCTGGTGACCAAACACACCCAAATTCCCATCCTGGTGCCCAGGCATAGCCAAATCCCCATCTTGGTGCCCAGGCACAGCCAAATTCCCATCTCAGTGCCCAGGCACAGCCAAATCCCCATTTTGGTGCCCTGGTACAGCCACGTTCCTGTCTCAGTGCCCAGGCACACCCAAATCCCCATCCTGGTGCCCAGGCAGAGCCAAATCCCCATCCTGGTGCCCTGGTACAGCCAAATTCCCATCTCAGTGCCCAGACACACCCAAATCCCCATCCTGGTGCCCAGGCACAACCACAAAGGTGCCCACCATGGGCACAGTGCTGTGCCAGGGGCAAGGGGCAGCCTCAGCTCACTTTTCCCCTCACAGCAAGGGGCTGGGGGTGTCCAGAGATGGAAACAGAGCTGGGGAAGGGTCTGGAGCTCCAGGAGAGGCTGAGGGAGCTGGGAAGGGGCTCAGCCTGGAGCAAAGGAGGCTCAGGGGGCCCTTGTGGCTCTGCACAGCTCCTGACAGGAGGGGACAGCCCAGGGAACAGGGACAGGAGGGAGGGAACGGCCTCAGGCTGGGCCAGGGGAGTTTAGGTTGGAAATTAGGAAAATTCCTTCACTCACTGAAAGGTTTGTGAAGCACTGGAACAGACTACCCAGGGAGGAGTGGAGTCACCACCCACAAAGTGTTCAAAAAGGTGTGAAAGTGGCACCTGGGGACATGGGCTGATGTGAACATGGTGGTGCTGCTGGCTGATGGTCAGTGGTGATCTGAAAGGACTTTTCCCACCTGAATGCTGCTGTGATCCCGTGGGTCTGAGCTGCTGGGATGGGAGCCAGAGCTGAGCCTGCTCCTCCTGACGTGCAGGGGCAGGTGCTGGGCTCTGCTGCCAAATGCTGGGCAGGGGCAGCACAGAGAGCCAGGTCCTGCTCTAAGCACAGCCTGGCTGCCTGCTCCTGCCCTCAGCCTGTTCTGATCCCTCTCTGATCCTGCCAGATGGGGTTGGAGGCACCGAGCCGGGCAAAGGCCCCTGCAGTGCAAATATTTGCTTCCTGCCACCCATCTCACCACTTTTCTCTTTTATTTCCTTTCACAAGCACCTTTTGTGCTGCAAGTCCTGCCTGCTGCAGTCCTCCCAGGCACTCCCTGGGCTCTGGCACATTTTGGGTGTCAGAGTTGTTCCCTTGGGAGCGCTGGGGCAGAGGGGATGGCTCCAGAAGCTGGAGTGGGGAATTCCCTGGCATGGAAGGAATCCTCCCTCCTTGCTCTTTTGCTTTACTCTTGGTTTATTAATCTCATGACAGTTCCCAGTCTCCAGTTCTGCTATTTGCACCTTTTTTAATTCAGAAAGGGGAAGCAGAGGGTGGTGATTTGACCATTCCATACCCTTTCTGCTCACATCTTGTCCATCAGCTGTGTCCAAGCCCCCCAAGGAAGGGCTGAACCAGGGGAGTACCAAATGATTTGGACTCATTTTTGAGCTGGGAGAATGCTGCCAGCTCCAGAGCCTTGTTGCTGGTAGCTTTCTGTGTGGTGGGGACAGGACAGATGCCACTGCTGGGGATTCTCCTGCCTCCATCCCTGCTGAGTCCCTTTTGCAGTGTGCCTCTGGCACTTCTCCTGCCATGTTACATTTGTCCCCCTTCAAATCCTGCCTGACCTCAGGGAAAATCCAGCTGTGAGTTCTCTGATCCCACGTTCTGCCCTGAAGGCAGCAGTAATTGTTTTGGACTGCACTGTAGGGCTCTGTGGAGCCATGCACAGGTCTGGGGGTGTCCCACCTGCTCCCCAGCAAGTGTCAGTGTGTGATGGGACAAACCCCTGCATCTGGCACACGCTGTGTTCACCAGACTTTCCTCCCTCTCTCCCTCCCAAATCCCTTCCTCCCTAATCTCTGTGAAGGGATTTGCTTTATGCAGAAGCAGCAGCAGACAGAGTGGCTTGGCAGAGGTCCCCAGGGATGGCAGAGGGTCAGGGGGGCAGCAGGATTGAGCCCCTCCTAGGCTGCAGAGCCCATCCCTGGGAGGAGCTGCTCCATTAATATCTCCCATTCATCCCTCTCCTGTAATCCTGGCGCTCAGCAGCTGCCTCTGATGTCACCCAGCCAGGATTTATGGCTGCTTCAGGTGGAGAGCGGCCCTGGGAGCAGATGAAATCTTAGGCCAGGAGGAGCTTGTTCCCTGAGCAAATTGCTTGGAGAAAATCCGAGGAGACAGATGCAGCTCTATCAGATCCCCACACGGCAGCCTTGGGGATCCCTGCTGCCCTTAACCCCCTCCTGCCCAGGCTGCAGGCACAGGGAGCACTCAGAGCTGTTCTTGCACCTTTAATCTTGGCCTTTATGGGCTGGGACAGAGATTGTGCTGCTGCTTCCCAGCTGTGTCCCCTTTTCCTGGTTTGGAGGGAATGTGGAGGCACCCTGAGCTCAACCTTGCTGTGGTTATGGTGTGCAAGGTGCTGTGCAGGAGTGGAGCCCTCTGGGGGTGCTGTACAGGGTGCTGGGTGCCACAGCTGCTCCTTCACTCCTCTGGGTTCTTCCTGCAGCCTTCAGCTCCTTGTACACTCTGAGCCATGCCATGGGTCTGCTCCTGGCCTGTCCTTGGTTCTTCCTGCAGCCTTCAGCTCATTGTACAGTCTGGGCTGTGCCATGGGTCTGCTCCTGGCCTCCCCTGTGCCCTTGGGTGGGCAGGAGCATCCCCGGGGCTGAGGTTCATTCACACACACGTACACACAAGTCTGTGCCATTCCCAGAGTGACCCCAGCCCTGGGGGACAGATTCCCACCTGCCTGTGGTGCCCTCAGAGCTCTGCCAGCTGTGCCAATGCTCCTGGGTGTCCCTCCTCCCTGCCACCCTTTGCAGGGTCCCCCTGGCCGTAACTCAGTGTCCCCCAGCTCTGACCATCCCTCCATAGCCCTCTCCCCCTTTGGGAGCCCCAAGTCTCAGCCTTGTCCCCTCCCTGCTGCTGCCCCCTCCCACCAGCCTTGGCCCCAGCCCCAGGAGCCTCCCCATCGCAGAGGAATCCACACTCCCCACCTGGGGATAATTAGCAGGCATGTTGCAACTCCCCACAGTGGATTCTGCTGCTCCCCGTGCCTTGAGGCTCCTTCAGGTGTTGTGGGAGCTGCAGAACCTGTTCAGAATGTTTGTGAGCCCAGGAGCCCTCAGGGACAGCGGTGGATGTGTGGTGGGGGTGATGCAGGATCTGCTTTTCATCTCCTTTTTGTGTCTCTCCCCGCAGGGAAGAATCTCTACACAAATGAATACGTAGCTATCAAATTGGTGAGTGGCTGTCAAAGCAGGGAGTTCCTCCGTGGTGGGGTGGGGGATGTTCCAGCCATTGGGAAGGAGCTTCTCCCCTTTCTCCCATGGTGCTGGGCAGGGATGTGGTGGCTGGGTGGCTGTGGGAGAGCTCTGTTCCTGCTCAGCATTGAGGGCACTCTGGGAGCACACATCCCTGCAGGTGGGGTTATCCAGGGCTGGGCAGGGAAGAGCTGAGTCTGCCTCTCCCTGCCCTCAGCATGGCCTGTGCTGTGCTCAGGCAGTGCCAGCAGCACAGAGGGTGGCCCCACTGGTACCTGATCCCATTAATGTTTTCCCTCTCTGGATGAGATGATCTGGCTCCCACATGGGCTGATTTTCTCTCATCTTCCCCCGAGGCTTCATCTCCATTTTATACCACTTACTCCCAACCCCAAAAGCTCTCAGTCCAATTCCTGCCAGCGTGTGAAAGATGTGTCTGACACCCAGACCCCCTGAACATCCTGCTTCCTACATAACTGTTCTCCTTTCTCTCCTCCAAGGAACCCATAAAATCCCGGGCCCCCCAGCTGCACCTGGAGTATCGGTTCTACAAACAGCTCGGCAATGCAGGTACGGGCTGGGCTGGCCTGGGGGGCTGCTGGGAGAGAGGCTTTCCCTAAATGTGACTCTGCAACTTCACCCCCAGCTGGAGCTCCTGCCCATCTGCTCCACAGGGTTTCACACAGATGCCTTGTCTCATCTTTGATCTCTTTGGATTTAGTTATTTCCCCCCACCACCCCCTCAGCAGAGTCAGGGATGCAGATGGAGCTGCTCTGAGCAGAGCCAGGCTGGCAGTGCAGGGACATCCCCCCCTGCAGTGGCATGGCTGTGGCAGCCTGGCCCTGCTGCAGCCCTGCACAGCCCCTGCTCCGTCTCTTGCAGAAGGAATTCCTCAGGTTTACTACTTTGGCCCCTGTGGGAAGTACAACGCCATGGTGTTGGAGCTGCTCGGACCCAGCCTGGAAGATCTCTTTGATCTGTGTGATCGAACCTTCACGCTCAAAACTGTGCTGATGATTGCCATCCAGCTGGTGAGTGCAGCCCTGCATTGCTCCCCTGCAGCCCTGCACTGCTCCCCTGCAGCCCTGCACTGCTCCCCTGCAGCCCTGCACGGCTGCCCTGGGGAGCAGGGGCTGTGTGGGCACCGTGGGCAGGCAGCACGGGCATCCCATGGGGAATAAGGGGAAGATGCTGGCACAACCCAACCTGGCTCACCTGGTCCCTGCTGAGGGAGAGCTCTCCACCCTTCTCAGCCCCTCTCTGAGCCTTGACAAGCCTCTCAGTGTGCCCAGAGAATCTCAGTGTAGGCCTGTGACCGTGTTCACAGGGGTCTGAGAATGAGGGAAGAGGTGAGGATCTGACTCCGTGTTTCAGAAGGCTTGATTTATTATATTATGATATATATTATATTAAAACTCTACTCAAAAAATAGAAGAAAGGATTTTATCAGAAGGCTAGCTAAGAATAGCAAAAGAAGGAATGAATAACAAAAGCTTGTGGCTTGGACAGAAAGTCTCAGCCAGCTGACTGTGATTGGCCATTAATTAGAAACAACTCTATGAAACCAATTACAGATCCACCTGTTGCATTCCACAGCAGCAGATAACCATTGTTTATATTTTGGTTTTGAGGCTTTTCAGGAGGAAAAATCCTAAGGAAAGGATTTTTCATAAAAGATGTCTGTGCCATGTGCCCAGGGTGCAGCTGGCCAGGGGCTGTGTCCCATGGTGGGAAGGAGCTGATGTGCCCATCCTTGGCTGAGGGGAGCAGGGGAGAGGTGCCCAGGGCAGGGGTGTGCAGGACACAGGGTGGGAGCTGTGCCCTGGCACTGACACCTCCTTGTGCCCCAGATCACACGGATGGAGTATGTGCACACCAAAAGCCTGATCTACAGAGATGTGAAGCCAGAGAACTTCCTGGTGGGGCGGCCGGGCAGCAAGCGGCAGCACACCATCCACATCATCGATTTTGGCCTGGCCAAAGAGTACATCGACCCCGAGACCAAAAAACACATCCCCTACCGAGAGCACAAGAGCCTGACAGGGACAGCACGTTACATGAGCATCAACACCCACCTGGGGAAAGGTGTGTGGCACAGGCAGCCCTGCCTCCTGCGGAAGGGAGGGACTGCAGGGCAGGGGTGCCAGGGGTGGGGATGGGCACAAGCTGCCTCTCCTGCTCTGCAGGGTGCTGCAGGATCTGGGGGCTGGACAGGGACAGTGGCTGTAGTGGGAACTGACCCTTGTCTCTTTCTCCATGCAGAACAAAGCCGCAGGGACGACCTGGAAGCATTAGGGCACATGTTTATGTACTTCCTCCGTGGGAGCCTTCCTTGGCAAGGCCTCAAGGTAACTGCCAGCTCCTGCTGCCCCTGGGCATGGCTTCCTGTGGGTGTGGCTGTGCCCTGGCATGGGGAGGGGGAAGGTTGGCCCCTGGGGTGTTGGAGGGTTGGCACCCTGCCAGCTCTGAGCTCCATGCCAGGCCCTTGCAGTGCTGTGCAGGTCTCCCTGTGTCCCCCCAGCTGCTCTCACAGTGGCTGTCCTGGAGACCCTGGGTTTGTCCTGCAGACCTGCCCAGGGAGGGAAGGAGTTACCTGGGAAAGGGGGCCCAAAAAATCACAGATGGTGTGACAGCCCAGGGCAGTGCTGGCCCTGTGCTGACCCCCCTTGTCCCCACCAGGCTGACACACTAAAGGAGAGGTACCAGAAGATCGGTGACACCAAAAGAGCCACCCCAGTGGAGGTGCTCTGTGAGAACTTCCCAGGTGAGAGCTGTGCCCTGCCCAGCCCCTGCCCTGAGCCCCTGTGCTGTCCCCTGAGCCCCCCTGAGCCCCCTGTCCCCACAGAGGAGATGGCCACGTACCTGCGCTACGTGCGGCGCCTGGATTTCTTCGAGAAGCCCGACTACGACTACCTGAGGAAGCTCTTCACAGACTTGTTCGAGAGGAACGGTTACGTGTTCGACTACGAATACGACTGGGCAGGGAAACCTCTGGTGAGTGGGAGCCCAGGGCCTGGGACACAGGGGAGGCACCCCAGGGAGGAGGTGGCACTCAGCCATCCCTGCCACACACCGTGTCCAGGGGACCAGCTCCATCCTCCTCACCAGTCACAGCTCCAGGGCTGTGACACAGGAATTGGAGGCTCTGAGCTCTTTCACTGCCATAAGTGCATTCCTTGGGCTCACTGCACCCGGATACCAAGCATGGCACTGCTGGGGCAGGGTAGGGGCAGTGATCAGGCCCTGCTTCTGGGGGTTTTGCATGTTGGATCTGGCTGTGGGGTGCTGGGAGGGCTCTGTGCTGCACTGACATTGTCCTTTGTGTCCCCAGCCCACCCCCATTGGCACGATGCACAGTGAGGTGCAGGTGCAGCCCCCGAACAGAGACAAAGCACAGCCACACACCAAACACCAGGTGAGCAATGGCACAGCCTGCCTGGGGCAGGGGCCATGGGCTGGGCAGCTCCAGGGACGTGGAGCCCAGCAGGGACTGGGACGTGGCTTTCCCTCAGTGCTGTCTGTGGGAGGAGTTCCTCCCACAGCTCGGGGTCTGTGGCTCACCGGGCCCAGGGCAATGTCCCTGTGGCCTGGCAGGACAGGGAGGAGGCACTGTGGGGGCTGCAGTGTGGCTGGGGGGTGCCAGGCGTGGATATCAGCTGGGGAGGGGCAGGGCTTGGTGCAGGCTGAGCCACCTCTGCTCGCTGTCCCCACGGGGTGACTCGCTGCTCTGCTTGTGATGCCCTTCCATCGATGGGACAGTGACATGGCACAAGGGAGGGCAGGACTGGGGGGCAGCTTGGCAGCATTTTGCCCCATGCTGGGGCTGCCTTTGTTCTGGGAACGGGCAGGGCACACAGGGTGCCCAGCCTGGGGCAGGGATCAGTGTGGGAAAGGGGCCAGGGGCTCAGAGCTGCTCCAGTGCTGTGGCCTGTCCTGCCCTGGTGCAGGACACGTGTCTCTGGCACTGCTGCCACCGAGAACAAACCTCATGTGTTTCCAGCAGTCCTGTACACACCCTTGTCCTCCCAAACCTCCTTGGGGGCAGAGCACCTGCAAAGGGGCTGGAGCAGGGGGTGCAGCACTCTGTGCTACCCACACTGCTCCTGCCCAGCACAGGGAGCCTGGCAGAGCTTCCTTAGGGAGAGGAAAATGTCAAATCAATCACCTCTGGCTCATTTCTGGGAGCTCACTCCCAGCAAGGTCTGCTCTGCCCCCACACCAGGGAAGTGTCATGCTGGACATCCCTCTCCAGAGCAGGGGGAAGAGCAAAGCACAGAGCTCCTGGAGCACAGGAGCAGTGTCCAGCCTGGGGACACAGGGTGTCCCAGCCCTGCCTGGGGACACAGGGTGTCCCCACAGCTCTGGGGCCGTGCTGTGCTCACTCAGGGAGGGTTTGGCCCAGCTGGTGCCACTCAGGCCCTGCTGAGCCCGAGCCCTGCGTCGTCCTGGGGATGCGGCGTCACCTGGGCCTGGCGGCAGCTCCGGCTCTGCTGCCCCAGCCCATTCCCAAACACGGCCCCAGCCCTGCTGGAGCTGGCCCTGCTCCAGGGGCTGGCCCTGGGGTGTGTGTGTGGGTGGCAGGGGGACACAGACCCCCGTTGTCACCGCAGGGACGGTGCTGCACGGTGCCCTCCGCAATCACCAACTCGAGCTGCTCCGGTCATGTTTTTGCTTTTGCATGTCTTATTTTCTCGACTCCCTTTGCCACTTTTCCCACCCCTTCCCTCCACGTCTCCCTTCTCTTCCCCATTCTCCCTCTTTTTCTTTTGTTTCTTTTCATTCTGTTCCTCCTGCCTGTCGCGAGCAGCCGCCCGAGGGGACGGAGGTGTGGGATCCTCAGGCCGGTGGGCAGCCTGCCGAGGAGCCTTTGGGAGCTCACCTGGCAGCCGGCAGGCTCGGGGGGTCCGTGCAGGTACATGGAAACTCCTGGGGCAGGGCGGGCACGGGAGGGAGCGGAGCCACCCTGGGCATCAGCCCCGCTCCCCCACCCCAGGGCTGCACATGCCAGGGTGCAGCAGGGTCTGCCTGTCCCTGTGGTGTGATGGGATGATCACGGCTCGTAGATGAGGCTGGTGCTGCTTCCCAGGGGCTGCTGGGCTCCCCTGGTGCTGCCAGAGGGAGTTAGAGGTGGTTGGAGATGGATGGATGGATGGATGGATGGATGGATGGATGGATGGATGGATGGAAGGACGATGGATGGATCATGGATGGATGGATGGATAGGGATGGATGGAAGGACGATGAATGGATCATGGATGGATGGGTGGGATGATGGATGGATGGATGGATGGATGGCAGGCACACTGCAGCACAGCAGCTGGGTGGGCGTTGCTCTGCCCCCAGTGCCACTCATCTGAGCAGGGACCTCCCTGCGCCTCCTTGACTGGAGCCCTGGCTCCCAGCCCTGCTTCTCCTCCCTTCCCGGGCACTCCTTGGCCGTGTCCCCTGCCCTGGCCCTGCCTGGGTGCTGTGCTGGCGCCGTCAGCCCCGTCCGTGCTCACTGCCCCCTGCCCGCTGCTGCTGAGCCCTGCCTGGGCCTGGGGGTGCCTCCCTTATGGATGGTGGCACATCCATGGCACATCCATGGTGGATCCCCTGGCTGGGCCTGCACCGCTTCCTCTGTCTCTGCCTCTGTCCCCGCTGCTCTCGCTCGTTCCTGCTGCTCCAGGGGGACTCTGCTGTGCTCAGCCCCAGGCCTGGGCACAGCTCCTGCTGTTGCCATCACGGGGCCGGGCACTCCGTGGTGCCAGGCAGGCCCGGGCACTCCATGGGCCCAGCTCATGCTCTGCCTCGCTCCTCCTGTCCCTCATCCCCTTCCTCCTCCCTATTCCTGCTCTGCAAACCCTCCTGCCGTGCTCCGCCTGCGCCCGGCACTGCGGGGTGATGGGCAGGGATCTCTCTGCTGGTGTCAGGGGCTGGAGCCTGACGTGTCCCTGCTGGCTGGGCACTGCTGTCGGGTGTCCCTGCTGGCTGGGCACGGCCTGTGGGGTGTCCCTGCTGGCTGGGCAGTGCCTGTCGGGTGGCCCTGCTGGCTGGGCACGGCCTGTGGGGTGTTCCTGCTGGCTGGGCACTGCCTGTGGGGTGGCCCTGCTGGCTGGGCACTGCCTGTGGGGTGGCAGCTCCTCCAGGGGGCTGGGCAAGGCCCAGGGTCCTCGCCGGGGCCGAGCAGCTTGGGGAGTGTTTGGCCTGTGCATCCCCAGGGAGCTCCTGGCTTTGCCTGTGGGCAGCAGGCACAGGATGGCAGTTCAGGCATCCCACAGCTGCCTTGGTGGCCTGGACGTCCTCCTGGCCCTGGCACTGTGGCTGACCCTGCTGCCCTGGTGAGTGGGCAGGAGCTCAGGGATGCCTGAGCCCGCAGGGCAGGCACTGGGCTGAGTCTTGGTGCTGGGAAGCAGGAGTCGTGTCCAGATGCTCAGCTGTGGGAAGGGCTCCTTGGAGCTCTCGGCTTTGCCAGGCCCTGTCTCTCACCCACTCTGGAGCTGGCTGCCAGCACGCCCCTGTCCTGGTGCAGGGGCTCCCAGGAGCTGGGATCCTTCCAGGGCTGTTCTGGGGGCTCAGAGCTCTCTGTTGTGATGGGGCTCTTGGGCAGAGCTCAGCACCGAGGCCGAGCACTGCGGTCTGGGTGAGGGCACCATGCTGCCACCAAGGGCAGAGCTGGGCGCTCTCCTGGGTGGCTCCTGTGCCCCTCAGGGAGGGGAAGGGCTGCAGACCCCCAGGCTGCCCCTGCTGACGCTCATCTCCCCCCAGGTGATGAGCTCCACCAACGGAGAGCTGAACACAGATGACCCAACGGCAGGACATTCGAACGCCCCCATCACAGCCCCCACCGAGGTGGAGGTGACAGACGATACAAAGTAAGGCCCCAGCCCTGCTGTCCCCTGGCACCCCGTGAGAGCGTCCCTGCAGGGCCACCACCACCCAGCCCTTCCCATCTCGCCCTGCCCAGGGCTCCCGCACAGAGGGGCATGGATGGATCTGGCACTGCTCCTTCTCTGGAGTCCCTGCCTGGCCCTGGCTCACGGCCCCGTGTGCCGTGGTCAGTGCCACCCCCTGGTCAGTGCCATTGGCTGTGGCAAGTGTCACTTTCGCTGTCACTTGTGGTGCTCCCAGTCCACCCCTGCCATGTACCGGGGCACGTGGTGGAGCAGCTCTGCCCACGTGGGGCTCACCAAGGCACCGAGGGGTTTCTGTCCTCCCTGACCCCGCGGCTGCTGCTGCGCCCTCTGTGCTGACGGGTCCCCTCTGTCCCCAGGTGCTGCTGTTTCTTCAAGAGAAGGAAGAGGAAAACCACCAAGCGTCGCAAGTGAGCAGCCGGGCCCGGGCGGGGCGGCGAGCGCCGGCTCCTCTCCCTCTGGCCGTGGCTGGATCTCGCCCCGCGGAGCCCGCGGGCCCCGGGGCCGGACGGGGACGGGGGGGCCGGGCCGGACGGGCTCCCCCAGCGCCCCGCGCGCAGCTGGGGAGCGGGGCCTCCCCAAACTGCTTTGTCCTTTCCTCCGCCACTCGTGGCCGTTTACTCGAACCAAGCCCAACTTCGCTGAAGTTCCTGCGTCCGTCAAACAGAAAAAAAAAGAAAAAGAGGAAAAACCCACGGCGTCACTTGCTTTGAGTTTATAACCGGTCGGAAATGGGGATCAACTACAGACTCTGACCCGTCGCTGTCAGAAGAAGACGAAGACAATTTCGAGAGCAGTGGGCTAAGGAGGAATATTTTTTTTTTCTGTTGCTTCTTTGTCTCTTAAGTTAATTTAAAGTGAGTCTCGGTGCAGAGTGCTGAGTCGTCAGTCTTTGACCGTCATCTTCAGTGTTACCGAATTCTGCTCTTCCTCCCGGCCCCGCCCCGCGTCCCCGCCGGGTCCCCTCGGTCAGTGGCGAGCGCCGGGCTCGGAGCGGGGGAGCCGGGGCCGCGGGGGCGGGGAGAGGAAACGCGTTTACAGTTCATTTACGATGCACTTTTGCGAGCAATACAGGCGCCGTCCGGTCCCGCCGAGAGCAGGTCCGAGACTCCCAGGGGCTGGGGGACACAGGGACAGGGACGGCCGAGACCAAAGGGACCCATGAATGGCGGTGGCAAAGCAGGGAGGGGAAGCGAAGCAGCCTCGTCTCTGGTGCTGCCATGTCTTGGGGCTGGATGTTGGTGTGGGCAGGGCTCGATCGGCCTCTTGGATTTACAGCCTGAGCCCCCGAGGGGCCGGGGCTGGGGTGGAGCGGTGGAATCCCCACCAGGGCATCCCCGCGGGATCCTCCCGGCCGGTCCTGGCGCTGGGAAATGCAGGTTTGGAAGTGACCCACGGACACCCCCGCACCCCCGCGATCCTCGGCACCCCCAGGGCACTGCAGCTCCCCACGTGAATGACCCCGTGCGCTGTCGTGTGTATTGATCGTGACACTTTGGGGGGGGACACACACTTTATCTTTACCAAAACCCTGTTGTTCTGCCCCAAGAGAAGGGGCTGAGGCTGTGCTGGGGGGGCGGGGGAGGGATGGGACCATCTGTGGCTGCTTTGAAACATTTGTCCAAACTGACCATCTCGGGTTGTGGAGGGGCTGGGGGGGCGTGGGGTCTCCCACGGGGCCGTGCCCTCCCCACGGCCCCTCTCCATCCCAAATTCGGGATTGACCCCGGCTTTGGCTTGTCCGGGCTGCGGCCCCAGCTGCTGCTGCGTCCCCGGCCACGGCGGGAAGGGGACGTGCAACGTTTGCCCTCGTGTCCCCAGCGAGGCGAACAAACCAATTTTTAAAATCGCCTTAAAATTTTCACTGGAAGTGGTCCCTTGGCAGCGCGTCGGCTCAGAGCAGCCCCGGCAGAGGCCGAAGAGGAGCCGCGGAGGGGAAGGGAAGGGAAGGGAAGGGGAGGCGGCCCCGGGGTGTGCCCGGCTCTGTGCCCGGCTCTGTGCGCGCTCCCTCGGCCGCGGGGCCGCGCCCGAGCCCGGGGCTCTCTGTCCTTCCAGCGAGGAGTCCAAATACTGCGATTGTACGTGAGAGCGTTTGTTCCATTGCGAGTTTAGTTACTGCTTTAAAACCAAGTGTACAGATATGGCATTTCAATTTCTCTGATGCTTCCTGGAAGCCATAGAATTTAGGGGCTTTTTTTTTTATAAAAACAAAAAAAAATAAAATAAAAAAAATCTTTAAAACCCATCACGTTCTTCTATCCTTCACTGTGTGGCTCCCAAGGGTGAGGACACTGCCCAAGCATCCCCTTTTTGTTGGAGGCTCCCTCAGCAGTGGGTGGGAGCAGCCCCAGCCCCACACAGGGGGGGAACAGGAACCTTTCCTGGAGGAGCAGGAGGAAAATCTCGGGGGGAAAAGGTCAGGGAATGGCTCTGGGCAGTCCTGCAGAGCCCCTGAGTGAGGAAGGTGATGGTGCAGGAGGAGGGCGATTCCCAGCTGAGCCCGGTGCTCCAGCAGGGAGCTG
Organism: Zonotrichia albicollis; assembly: GCF_047830755.1. Taxonomy (NCBI): domain Eukaryota; kingdom Metazoa; phylum Chordata; class Aves; order Passeriformes; family Passerellidae; genus Zonotrichia; species Zonotrichia albicollis. The sequence goes on from NC_133847.1 coordinate 2,497,534, forward strand.
GGCTGGGCTCCCCCTGCTCCGGGCACTGCCGGGCCCCCAGGCCCAGCTCCAGCACCATCTGGAGCCCTGGGAAGCTGCCCCGGCCCCGGGGCTCCCTCGGGCAAAGGGCAGGGAGGGCTCTGATGCCCCCATGGAGCTCAGTGACCGTGGGAGCTGTGCTGGGCACAGGAGCAGAGCCCGGCCCTCATCCCTGCTCCAGCAGCCCCCAAAGCCTCTCCGTGCTGGGAATCACTGGCCAGAGGATCTGCATTCCCCCCAAGCTGAGGCAACTTTTAGTTCATTTAATTATCAAAAACCTCCAATCCAGGTTTAAGAAATTCAGTCATAAAATGACATCACCCAGACCAGAGTGTGCCCACTCTGCCATCCTGCTGCCTCCTACCACCACCTCATACCCTGAGGGTCAGGACTCCCCAGCAGTGGCTACCAGGCCTCAGGAGCTCTGGGATGTGGCTCATCCCACAGCCCACGGATGGGAAGCTGGGGGAGATGGACCAGGAGCCAGCACGGCCCAGATCTCCCCTCCACCATTCCCTCAGCCATCACTCTCCTCCCATCACAAAGAAACCTCATAAAGACAACCTGGATGTCTTTATTGTTTTCCTATTTACAAATCACAAAGCTGGCCAAAAAGCAGAGTGTGAACACGGGACGAGAGCATCGGATACATTCATCAAAGAGCACAGGAGCGGGCGGGGCCGCTCTGCTGGAAGGTGACGTGGTACAACAGAATGGCTCATACTTCTGGGAACAGGCATGTCCAACAAGGAATTACATTCATCTATCTACAAAAGCCAGAATTGCATCAAACTGCAGAAAAGCCAGAAGAACAGAAGTTGCTCAGGTGTAGTTCAGAGTTTGACTCCTCTCCCTCCCTCCGTGACAGGACAAGCTGCCAGACCTGCCCCGCGCAGGGAGGGCAGGAAGGTGGGATCTGGGACGAGAATCTGTGTAACAAAATAATCATGAGAACAACAGAACTTCCAGGGAACAGCCGGGGAGGCTCCCCTGCAGCGGGGCAGGGCCTGGCCCAGCCCTGCTCCTCCCAGAGCCGAGTGCCCGGCTCTGCTTCTCCCAAATTCCAATTACTCCACTACTGCCCCCTGTACCTGATGCCCCGAGGTGCAGAACCCACAGCAGAGCCCCTGGAAGGTGCAGCTCCAGCACGGCCCTGGCTGCCAGCAGTGACATTCTTGGGAGAGGGGTGGTGACAGGAGCAGGCACAGTCACAGCCTGATGGGCACGGAGCCTGTGAATCCACCCCACAGCACTGTCTGCACTGCACACAGTTGGGTTCAGTCACCAGGTCACAGACCCAGGTTGGGATTTTTTTCTATTTTTTTCTCTTTTTTGAGTACTGGCCATATTAGAACCATCCCACCTGGGAGCAGGTTGACAATACACAGCTCACACCATCTCCCTGGAGCACAGAGCACACTCTGCTGCTGAGGAGGTGCAGGGCATTCCCAGGCTCAGGAGGAGACTCCAGCCCCAGGATCCCGGCTGGGGCAGCAGGAGGAGGAGGACAAACCCTGCTCCAGCCAAGGACAGCCAGGTTCTGACTTGCAGCAGGGAAATCCAGTGGCAGCAGCTGCCCAGGGAGTGGCAGTGGCTCCGTGTGCTGGAGCAGGAGCTTGGAGAAGGGGCCCTGAGGCAGCACCACCCCAGCCAGGCCCACGCAGGCTCCAGGGGCTCCGGTCCTGCCAGGCTGAGCTTGATTCCAGAGGAGGGAGGAAGAGTCTGGTGGTCTTCACTCGTGGGCAGTGAGGGTGGGGCTGGACCAGCCTCCCCCTCTCTGACAGCCACGGGGAAAAGCAGCTGGCCCTGAACAAGGGGTGTCCTCAAGGCCACCGAGCTCCACAGCTCAGCAGTGATGTCTGTGATCCCCTCCCGTGCCTGCCAACAGGCAGTGTGCAAACACACACCAGCACACAGAACATTCCACCTTCTCCTGAACCATTTGGTAAATCCTTGTCCATCTGCTGCATTGTAGTAACAGGCAGGGGCACATCCAGCCTCTCCTCCTGCTCCCATCAGGGGTGAGGCAGCAATGCACAGGAACAGAGGGAAACACATGGAAACGTGCATGGAAATGCAGGAATGCCCTGGAGCAGGTGAGGCAGGTGCCCTTCTGCTTCAACCAACAAACCCTGGCACTCTGCAAAGGACAATGACCAGTGACAACAACAGAGCTGGGGCTGCCCAGGGCTGAGCTGGGCATCACCAGCCCGTGGGACGTGCCAGGGCTGTGGAAGCAGCACCACGGGGACGCAGAGGGCAGGAGGAGCTGCCCCTGCCCACTCTGCAGGGCGGTCACCTCGCTGCCCGAGGTGAAGATTGTCACACATGGGTGGGAAGAGCAGGAAAATGCCTCAGTCCCTCCAGAGGAGCTCAGCTTTGAGGTCTCCAAGCCTGTGTAGTGCTGGAACAGCAAAGCCTCAGGGAAAAGGCCACTTCCATGGCTTCTGAAGGCGGCTCTGTGTGCTGAGGCTGCTGGGAGGGAGGGAAGGTGCTGGACACGGGCTGGCCAAGCCCTGCAGTGTGGCCTGGACTGCTGAGCTGGGGCAGAGCAGAGGCCACCCAGCCCTGCCCGAGTCTGCTGCAGGACCATCTCCTCATGGCAGTGAAACCACAACCAGAGCCACTCGTTGCCTTGTTTCTGACTGGTGGAAAAGCATCTACATTCATTACAGTCCAAAAAACGCACGTTGTTAGAGAGGGTTAATCAGGAGGTGAAAAACAACAAGCCACAGACAACCTACAAATGGTACTGGGACAGCAGCTGGGCTGCACGGGGCCACCAGCTGGCCGGGCACCTGAGAGCAGCAGCAGCACTAGCACAAGGCAGGAGATGAGCTTTGAAATGGTTTCACTGTGACCTTTGGCTAGTGTGGCTCCAATTGGTGTGGTCAAACTCAGCCAGAGATTCAGTTTGGGAGGTGGCAGGGAAGAGTCGAGTCCAGGGGGGCTGGCAGTGGCACTATGTGTAGAAGATGATCTCTGGGATTTGTCCATCCTCCACCGAGGTGCCGTTGTTGTTCCCAGCCGCGTAACAGAACGTGAAGCAGGTTTTGGCTCCCGTTGTTGGTGATTCATGGATCACTTTGCGCAGTCCTTTGGTTCCATAGTGGGAATCTGGACCCTGCAGGGGCCAGGGAAGACAAGGACAGGTCAGGACCCCTCTGCTGCTGCCCAGGCTCTCTGGTGGGTTTGCAGTGTGGGGATCTCAGCTCCTCCCTTTTCCTCCGCAATGTGCACTCAGGTACTCTGAGCTCAATCCAATCTATCAGAACTCAACACTAATTTAACCATTTAACATATGAACTTTTTGAGGCCACTGCAGCAGGCTCTGGGTTACACACTGCAGAACTGACAGCTCAGCTGTCCACACCAAAAAAACCACCCACCCCCTCCCCAGTGAAACACCTGCTCAGTGCTGTGAGACAAGTCAAAAACTGTCACAGACATCTTTTATGGAAAATCCTTTCCTTAGGATGTTTCCTCCTGAGAAGCTGAAAGGCCCAGGAACAAAATGTAAACATTGATTATCTGCTGCTGTGGAATGCAACAGGTGCATCTGTGATTGGTCTCATGTGGTTCTTTCTAACTAATGGCCAATCACAGTCCAGAGAGTCCAAGCCACAAGCCTTTGTTATCAGTCTTTCTTTTTCTATTCTTAGCCAGCCTTCTGATGAAATCCTTTCTTCTATTCTTTTACTATAGTTTTAATGTAATATATATCATAAAATAATGAATCAAGCCTTCTGAAACATGGAGTCAGATCCTCATCTCTTCCCTCATCCTCAGACCCCTGTGAGCACGGTCACAAAGAGCCAGCTCTGAATGCTGGGGGTGAACGAGCCCATGGAGCAGCAGGGCCCACAGAGACCTTGGGGATTGCACCACTGGCCTTGAAGGACACAGAGCAAGGCCAGGCTGCACTGATGACCCACAGCAGCTGCCCCCACCCCGCTGGTACCTTTAGAGTAGCACAGGCTGTGTAGTTGACGTTGGGTAAAATCTCCACGGGCTCCTTGAACATGACGCGGAAGGTGTTGGAGGAGCCGTCGCAGCTGAAGCCGGTGTCATTCTGCCCCAGCACGGTGTTGCTGTCGGTGTGGATGATCTGCAGCACACACAGCGTCAGCTTCCAGTGGGCACTGCCCACGTCAGTGTCCCTGAGCTGGGCTGAGCCCCGGGCACTCCCACATTGACCAGCCCTGAGATGAGTGCACTGCCCATCACTCTGACACCCATCAATGCTGTGGTCACAGAACCGCAGAATCTGGGGTGGGATGGACCTTAATGATCACAGAATTTCATTTGGGATGGACCTGAATGATCACAGAATTTGAGTTGGGATGGACCTTAATGAATACAGAATTTCATGTGGGATGGACCTTAATGAATACAGAATATGGATTGAGATGGACCTTAATGATCACAGAATTTCAGTTAGGATGGACCTTAATGATCACAAAATTTGGGTTGGGATGGATCTTAAGAATCACAGAATTTGGATTGAGATGGACCTGAATGATCACAGAATTTCATTTGGGATGGACCTTAATGAATACAGAATATGGATTGAGATGGAACATAATCACAGAATTTGGGTTGAGATGGACCTTAATGATCACAGAATTTGGGTTGAGATGGACCTCAAAGATCATCCATCTCCAATCCCCCTGCAGGATCAGGGATGCCACCCACTATCCCAGATTGCTTCAAGCCACATCCTGGGCTTGAACTTTCAGGGCTGAGGCAGCCACAGCTGCTCTGGGCCCCTCTGAGCTCAGCACAGAGCTGTGGGCTCAGGTCCCCTCCTCCCCCAGAGCTCAGGGCAGCAGGATGGGCCCTGACAATAGAGTGAAATGCTGGCAGCCTGTGCCCATCCCTGTGCCCTGTGTGCTGGAGTGACTCCTGGGGACAGCCCTCCTGCAGTGACCCACACGGGGTGGCACAGGGGCACCCAGAGCAGGCACACAGCACCCATGGGCTCCACCTGCTCTTGGGCCAGGATCATGATGGACTTGAGACAACTGAGCCTCTCCCAGCCCGCCCAGGGTGGGAAATCAGGCACAGCTGCTTCCCAAAGTGCCTCCAACTGCCCCAAAGCTGGGAGCAGAGCTGGGGAGATGCTGCAATGACGTGTGCAATGAAATCAAGAGCAATAATCCTTCTGATCCCCAGTGCCCCATCTGGCCCCTGCCACATGTGCCAGCCCCCCTGCCCAGGGACACACAGAATCCCTCTGAACCTCAGGTTCTGTTACAGATTCACTAAAATGTGTTTGTCAGCCCCTAAAACAGGCAGGATTTTTAAGGCAGCAGAGAGAATTACCTGTATGTTTACTTGGTAATCCGTTGGCCCGTGTATGGATCCGTATAATCCAAACCCAACTACAAATATCCTTTTGTTTACTGAGAACCTGCAGGAACAGAGCAGGAAAGTCAGTCCAAACCTGCCCCTCCTGTATTGCTCCAGTACAAAGCTGATACACAAATATCTCCACTTGTGCTGATTTTACATCTCTGATTTAATCAAACCCACACAGAGTTAAGTGCAGCCCTTCCTAAGAGGTGAAACCCTGCACAGGAACCATCAGCTGCACACTCACACCTCTGACTGCTCCAGGGACAAACACAAAGCTGCACAATCCCATCCCAAATTTCAGGGTCCAGGCTCAGGAAGTGTTTCCAGGTTGTGGCAAAACATCAGCACCCCCAAACACCCTCCAGGCCCAGGCAGGGGTGTGGAGCAGTGCCCACCTCCCAGAGCTCTGCCCAGCAAACACCACTGGGGATTTCAGTGCTGAGCACTGGGAATTGCTCACCTGCTGCTGGGTATTTATTTGTTTTTATTATATTTATTTATTATTGTTCACCTGCTGTTGGGTATTTATTTATTTATTATTGTTCACCTGCTGCTGGGTATTTATTTATTTTTAATATATTTATTTATTATCGTTCACCTGCTGCATTCCAAATTTACCAAGAGCACACATAAGGATTCAGCCACTCCTGAGTGCATGAATCTCTGCTGCCCAAGGAAAAAGGGGAAGGGTCTTTGCCCCACTACAGCTCCACCTTCTCAGGCAGCAGAAGCCTCAGGGTCTGCCAAGCTGCCAACAGCATTTCTTCATCCATCCACCAACTCTTTTAGCCCTGCAGTGTTTCCAGAACAAACACCTGGGACAGGCTGGAAGCCTCAGCTCTGCAGGCAGCTGGAATATTGGAATATTCAGTGTTGGAACTGACCCTGATGCTGCAGAGGCTGAACCTGAAGTCAAACCCAAACTCCAAAATGTCTGTGAGTGTTGGAGGTGGGAGCAGGGGAGTGGAGCAGAGGATCTCAGCAACAGCTCCAGTGCAACAGAACCATCTTAAAGTTGTGAAAAGCTTCATTGCTGCAAGTTCCCTTCCACCCACGATGAACACAAAGCAGGGAAGAACCCCAAAGCTTCCTGATTCCCTCCTGTCCTGCTCTCATTTCTGCCTTGGGAACACAAAGCACCATTTCCCAGCCACACCTGCCAGTCTCTCACTGTAACTGGGCTCTGCTGGTTGTCACAAGCTCAGGTCTGAACAAACTGGGTGGCAGCAGAACTCTACCCCAACCCCTCTCTGCAACAATGAGAGGTTAAGGGGCTTCAACAAGACACTGCAATGCTCCCCACTGACACTGGAGCAGGGAAGCCACCTGATGGAGCACTGCTTACCTGTCCCCCACAAAACATGGCAGGGGGACAATTGGTGACAACTCATTTATGTGCCCCTAAGCTGCAGGAAGCCTTTGGGGGGTTATTGCCCTCCCTTTCCAGGGGCCTGTGCTGGGAGCCACGTTTCCTGAAAGCCTTTGCCAACAGAGATGCAAAGTGGAGGTCAGTGCACCAGGCGCTGGCTCTGCCCGGCAGAACCCCTTCCCTTTGGGGTCACACGGTGGGAATTCGGGGTCTAGCACAGAACCTTGAGTGTTTAGAGCAGTGGGAAGCTCAGGAACACGAGCCCAGGGGTGGGAATGGGCGCAGAGCTGACCTGATCCTGTCACTCGTCCCACTGTACCCCCAGCGGCTCTCCACCTGCTGGAAGCGGCTGATGCTGCACTCCTTGCCCCGCAGGCAGCACCGGGGCCGGTCGATGAACTCCACCCGCGGCTTCGGGTTCACGGTGAAGTGCAGGAACAGGCTCACCACCTCCCGGTCCGTCAGGATCCCCGACTGGGCAGGCCCTGCAGAGGGGAGGGAGGGGCGGTGCCGTCAGCATCAGGGACCCTCAGGGATGATCAGCCCAGCCCTGTCCCTGCACAGCCACCCCAAACCCCACCCTGAGCACCCTGGGAGTGCTGGTCTGGGCTGGGAGAGACCTTAGGGACCATCTTGTTCCACCTTGCACCAGCCCAGGCTGCTCAGAGCCCTGTCCAGCTCTGGCACCCTGGGCAGCAGCAGCCACTGAGAGTTCAGGTGACACCAGGGGTGACAGACACGACCCCACTGCCTGCACTGCCAGCACAGCCAGCTCCACACAGGCTCAGAGACCGCACAGCCCATGGAACCTGGAATGTCCTCAGTGGGAAGGGACCCTCAGGGATCATTGATCCAGCCCTGTCCCTGCACAGCCACCCCAACAGCCCCACCCTGAGCAGTCCTGGGAGCTCCTGCAGCTCTGGCAGCCTTGGCACCATTCCCTGGGCAGCCTGGGCAGTGCCCAGCAGCCTCGGGGGGCAGAACCTTGCCCTGAGCTCCATGCCAAGGCCTGGCACAGCTGCAGCCCTTGCTGGGCTCCTGTCCCTGTGCCAGAGCAGAGCTCAGCCCCTGCCCCTGTGCCTGCCCTGGGGAGGAGCTGCAGCCCCCGAGGAGCCTCCCCTCAGTCTCCTGGGCTGCAGCTGAACCAGCCAAGTGCCCTCAGCTGCTCCTCAGCCCTTCCCCAGCTCCGTGTCCCTCCTCTGGGCACTCTCCAACAGCTCTGGGTCCTGCTGGTATTGTAGGTATAAGCTGTTAGATCTTAAGATGTTGAAGGAACTCCTTAATCATGAACATGTGCGGTCACCATGTTTGAATTAGCTCTTTCTCTCCTCCCTATTTTGCCCTTGTTAAAAGGTTTTTTGCAGAGCCCCATCTTCCTGGAAATTAAAAGTTGTCATCTTTTTGCTCAAAATTTTTCAGTGCCCACAGTAGCACAATTTTCAGTGTTCTTGCACCAATATGTTTTTTTAGCTTCAACAGCTGTTTTTGTTTCTTGCTTGTGCAGATAGAGCTGTTACCCAGCTTTTATTCTGGTAGATTGGACAGGTGTGGGACTGGAGCTGAACCAGCCAAGTGCCCTCAGCTGCTCCTCAGCCCTTCCCCAGCTCCGTGTCCCTCCTCTGGGCACTCTCCAACAGCTCAGGATCCTTCTGATCTTGTGGAGCCCCAGAACTGCACAAGCAGAAGGAATCCTCTGGGGTTTTCATGGGGAAACAAGCCTGACCTGCAGCTGGGAGCAGACTAAACCCCCATCAGAGCTGGGATCCCAGTGGTGCATCAGGATATTAAATCCCAGACAAAGGTGCTGCCCTTATCCACAGGGCAGTCATGGGCTGCAGAGCCTTCATGGAACGTGGAACTGTGATTAACTGTGGAGCCCAAATGCACTGGGCTACCAAAAACACCCCAAAGCAGTTGATCCTTGCCCCACTCCTGGAAGTGCCAACATTGGTGAGAGATGGGGATTTCCAAACATCCACACCAGTGGTTCAGACACAATGGAGGACCATGAGGGGGAGGGAGAGAGACTGTCATGCAGTTACCATCAACTCAAAAAGTTGGAGAGTATTTTTACTCAAGACAAAGGTGGTTCAGCTCATTCCTTCAGGCATTTAATCCACAACTTGCATTTGAATACCTTTATTGTAGAACCTTGGGAAAAAATGCCAATGATTTCAACAAGAGGTTCTCATCTTTTCTCCAGTAACAAGACACTTTTTCCAGAGTGATCACAGAATCCCAGACTGGTTTGAGTTGGAAGGGACTCTAAAGCTCATCCAGTGCCACCCCTGCCATGGCAGGGACACCTTCACTGTCCCAGCCTGGCCTTGGGCACTGCCAGGGATCCAGGGGCAGCCCCAGCTGCTCTGGGCAAGCAACTCAGTGATGCTAAAAATCTTTGCAAACTATTTGAAATATTTTCAAAAGTGAAACTGGATAAAATTAGCCTGTTAGCCTAACACTCAAAAGCTTCTCCACAGCTGTTTGCACATGGCTTTGAACAGAAACAAAACCATTGAGTAGTGGGGAAACAACAGCAGTTAAAAGCTCTTTAACGTGGAGAACAAATGCCCAGCTCCTTGTAGACCCAAAACTACTTGTAGCTGGTTAAATTCAGCATGATATTACCCAGACAAAACCTGGCCCAATGATGCAATGGGGAGAGACTCAAGAATTCAAGGAAGTTGACTCCTCCAAAGGTAAATGAGCTTCTGGATACTTTGTTCAGCAAAAATCAGCCTGGTTGATGTGTCTGAACTCATCCTGTGTTGTTGCATCTCACTTCTGCAATGTTTCAAATTCCCTGCTCTGAGGGGAGGGAGGGACACATTTGCCAGTTAAAACATCTTCATGCAAAACCCCACGTTTGATAGCAGATTATACAATCAACTGGTGAAACCACTGCTGTGAAATTCCCTCTTTTCTTGGCTTTTGGGGGAGAGGGGTGTGGAGGGGAAAGGTTTCCCTCGTCTGTCTCTGCTGTGATCACCACAGAAATCAGAGAAATCAGAGTCACTCAGAAAAAGGACAGAGCTGAAGGAATTCCAAGTTAATTCCTTATTTAAGGAACAGCTGATCACTGCAGCCCTCCAGGTTTGGGGGTTTGTTCATCTTATGGAGAAAACTTAAAGCACAAAGGTCCAAGCAGGACAGGCAGTTTGTGACAAACATGGGGAGGGGCACTGGCACTCCCAGCTCAAAGCTTCAACCCAAACATGCCAAAATTAACACTTTCCTTGCAGTGAGAGAATGATACAAGGCCACAAGGAAGGACTGAAAGAAACAGGATCTGCAGAAAGATGAAAGATCTCTGCTTCACTGAATAAACCCACATTCCCTGAGGCCACATCACAGCTGGGACAGGCCAAGCAGAGAGTGGGGACCAAGTGTGAAGCCCAGATTGTCCCCTTACTGAGAGCCCTCCTCACGTGGGAACAGGGACAGGAAGGGCTGAGGGCAGCGCTGCCCTGAGAAGTGACCTGCAAAGGAAGGGTCAGTGCCCCTGTTTGCTCCTGTGTACACAGCACTGCAGCCTGGAAACAGTGACAGTCTGGAAAATGGCTCCACTGTGTCTTTTTAGCATGAAAACTCTTTAAGGCAATTGCCAGCTTCCAATCCCCAGGGAATCCCCAGAGGATGAAGTAAAAGACAACAAGCAATGGAAAGAAAACAAGGCAATCTATAGTCCAAGCTGTGAAATGAGTTAGACATCTCTGTGGATCAAGATCTTAATGTAAACTTGAAAAATAGTTTGAGACACAGACTAAACAACACCAAGTTTGCAGCTCAAAGAACAGCTTCAAAGTTTTTGAGATATGGGGCTCTGCTCTGAACAGCATTGGCAAGACAGGACCAACACCAGCACAGGCAGAGGATGGGGAGAAACATCCCCACTTCTCTTTGGGAACAGGCTCTGGCCAACACCAATGATTCACAACTGCATCAGCTTTGTGCAGTTTAAACACTTGGGATGGCTGGGAAGGGGAGCAGGTGAACCCCAGTTTGGATCCTTGCTCTAAACTGAACCCCAGTTTGGATCCTTGCTCTAAACTGAAGCCCAGTTTGGATCCTTGCTCTCAACTGAAGCCCAGTTTGGATCTCTGCTCTAAACTGAAGCCCAGTTTGGATCTCTGCTCTAAACTGAAGCCCAGTTTGGATCCTTGCTCTAAACTGAAGCCCAGTTTGGATCTCAGCTCTCAACTGAAGCCCAGTTTGGATCTTTGCTCTCAGCTCAATGGAACAGTAACCATCCAACCGTGCTGTGAGAGCAAACCCAGCTGTGATCCCCCTGCTCCTCCCAGGGGAGCACCACAGCTTAAAAATGAGAGAATGGGCATGGATGAAAACAGCCTTCAGACAGTGGATTTTGTTATCATAGAATCACAGGAGAGTGTTGGAAGGGCCCTTAAAGCCCAGCCAGTGCCACCCTCTGTCATAGGCAGGGACATCTTCCACTATCCCAGGGCACTCCAAGCCCTGCCCAGCCTGGCTGTGGGCATTTCCATGGATGGGGCAGCCACAGCTGCTCTGGGCACCCTGTGCCAGGGCCTCACACCCTATGGCACTGAAATACTACAGAATTATATATTATTATACTACAGAACTTCCTTCTGCTATCCAGTCTAACCCTGCCCTCCTTCAGGAGGCCATTCTCCCTTGTGCCATCACTCCAGGCCCTTATGAAATACCCCTCTCCAGCATTTTAGGGGGAAAATGAGGGAAAATGAGCAGGAATGTGGGGGGAATCCCATATTTAAATCACTACAGCATCCACAGAGAAAACCCTATTTTGTGTGACTCTGTAGCTGAGGGAAAGCAAGGACCAGGATTGCCAAAACACCTTTGTTGAGTTACTTCCTGCAAACTCCTCAATAGTCATCAGTGGGGAGCTTTTCCAGCATTTTAGAAGGAGAATGAGGGAAGATGGGGAGGAATATGGGAGGAATTCCATATTTAAATCACTACAGCATCCACAGAGAAAATCCTCTTTGGTGTGACTTTCTCTGTAGCTGAGGGAAAGCAAAGATGAGGATTGCCAGAACACTTTTGTTGAGTTACCTGCTGCAAACTCCTCAATAGTCATCAGTGGGAAGCTTTTCCAGCATTTTAGAAGGAGAATGAGGGAAAATGGGGAGGAATGTGGGGGGAATCTCATATTTAAATCACTACAGCATCCACAGAGAAAACTCCCTTTTGTGTGACTCTGTAGCTGAGGGAAAGCAAAGACCAGGATTGGTAGAAACACTTTTGTTGAGTTACCTGCTGCAAATTCCTCAACAGTCATCAGTGGGGAAGCCTTTCCAGCATTTCAGGGGGAGAATGAGGGAAAATGGGGAGGAATATGGGAGGAATTCCATATTTAAATCACTACAGCATCCACAGAGAAAATCCTCTTTGGTGTGACTTTCTCTGTAGCTGAAGGAAAGCAAAGACCAGGATTGCCAGAACACCTTTGCTGAGTTACTTCCTGCAAACTCCTCAAGAGTCATCAGTGGGGAGCTTTTCCAGCATTTTAGAAGGAGAATGAGGGAAGATGGGGAGGAATGTGGGGGGAATCCCATATTTAAATCACTACAACATACACAGAGAAAACCCTGTTTTGTGTGACTTGACTCTCTGTAGCTGAGGGAAAGCAAAGACCAGGATTGCCAGAACACCTTTGCTGAGTTACCTGCTGCAAATTCCTCAACAGTCATCAGTGGGGAAGCCTTTCCAGCATTTCAGGGGGAAAATGAGCAGGAATGTGGGGGGAATCCCATTCATAAATCACTACATCATACACAGAGAAAATCCTCTTTGGTGTGACTTTCTCTGCAGCTGAGGGAAAGCAAAGATGAGGATTGCCAGAACACCTTTGCTGAGTTACCTGCTGGAAACTCAATAGTCATTAGTGGGAAGCCTTTCCAGCCTTTTAGGGGGAAAATGAGGGAAAATGAGCAGGAATGTGGGGGGAATCCCATTCATAAATCACTACATCATCCACAGAGAAAACTCCCTTTTGTGAGACTCTGTAGCTGAGGGAAAGCAAAGATGAGGATTGCCAGAACACCTTTGTTGAGTTACCTGCTGCAAACTCCTCAATAGTCATCAGTGGGAAGCGGATAAGGGAGAGAGCTTTGCCCAGAACCTTGCGCTTGTTCTCTGGAATCACCTGGAGCTGCTGCCGCTGACACTCGGCCTCGGACCAGCGCACCACGGCGTTGAACAGGCGAACCTCCCGGATCCCCAGCGTGTCCCTCTCCAGCACTGCCACCAGCGTGTCTGCAGGGCACCACAACAGGCACAGCTTCAGCCTCTCAACCCCAAACCAGCCCCCTGCACCTCGCCAGGAGCGCCCTGCGCACGGCCAAGGGGATGCTGAACCGACAGCATCGCCCGAAAGTGCTGCCTGCAGCCTCTGAGGAAGGTTTATCTGAATATTCCATCAGCAAGGAGCTCACTGGAGCAGCAAACAGAGCCCATTTCATTGGCGTGTTCATGCAAGTGCAGGAGGATGAATTGCAACTTGCTTGACGTCAAATTTGGATGAAATAAGCAGCGTGGAAGCCAGAAGGTGACCCGTGCCTTACCTCCACAGCCCATCTCATTAGCAGAAGGTTAAAGCCTGAATTTTAATGTTCATTAACTGTGCCCAGCAAGTTTGGAAACTGCAGACGGTAATTAAAATAGCCAGTCCTTGCTTCCAAAAACACAACACCTTTTCAACTCCAAAACCTGACAAAGACTTGGGGAAGAAAGCCAACTCTACAAAAAAAGGCAAGTTTACACCCACCCAAAACCTGCCAACATCAACACAGGAAGCAGGCTTTGTGTCATGCCCAGAAAACTCAAGTTGCACCAAAGTAAGCAGATTCCAGGGGATTTCTGCAGGCAAGGCAGCAAACTCTTTGGCAAATTCCCTGTTTCCAGCCACTCTGTGCCAGAGACTGTTCAACTGATTGCTCCAGAACAGCCAAGCCACAAGTGCCAAGCATTATTAACCTGTAACAACTTTGGAGACAAGCTGGTTATGAAAGCAGGGAGAGAGAGAGAGGGAGGGGTGGAAAAGAGCTTACCCAGGTCAATGTCTGTAAACCCCTCTGCATTGAGGGCATCTGAGGTGTTCTTGTCTATGTTCTCCAGGCACAGGCTGGCCAGCTGGGGCTCATCAAACAGCCGGGCCTAGGCAGGAAAGAGCAGCATTAACAGAAAAGGTATTTTAAAGTTTACTCTAAGAACCCCCCTTCCCCTCCCACAGCCCATCTTCATTAGCAATACCATGCCTGACTGCACCAGGAATCCACTGGGCCTTTCACAAGCAGTTAAGCATGACAAGGCAAACACTAGAAAATTCTGTGTTTGGCAGCAGCCCTGGTTCAGCTGTGCATGTCTTCAGGCACGTCTTTGTTCTAACCCAGCCTGGGTGCTCTGCAGCACCACACTGACCCTGTCAGCTGAGCACAGGCAATTTTGACTTCATTTTTCTATTTACAAGAAAGCTTTGCCCGGTGACTCCAGGCCTGCTTGCTCTAGGAATAATGCAGAGGCAGCTTATTCTGTAAGAACAGCCACACTGATCTTGTGCATTAGCAGGAAAAAGCTGCAGCAGCAGTGCCTGGGTGTCCTGGGGAGCCCTGCAGGGTACACAGCCTGCTCAGTGCATTTCCATGTTTTGCACAGAAACAGCTACTCTAATCCAGTTCCCTTAAAGAATTTGTCCCAAAATAGGTTACTACTCCAAGAAAAGCCTTACACAGCCTGGAGAGCTGCTCAGAATTTCTCTGCCCAACTTAAGTGAAGTCTTGTAACAATTTTGCTGCCACTTCAGATCACCCTGGACTGCCATGTGTTAGCAGCCCTGTGCCCAGCATAAGCAGAAATGGGTGGAACACACAAAAAACACTAAATGATCTCTTATTTCAGTGCTTTGGTTTTGTTGTTTAGGAAGGAAGTGCCTTGATTCACACCTAACAAGAACACACCAGACTTGAACTCGCTGCCACCAGTAAGGTTTAAAATTCTTGTTTTGGGCTGGGAATTCCATCACTCAGGAGGTGCCTTTCAGCATCTTCTGCTTCACCCCCACTCGTGGCACGCAGAGCTCAGCAAGGCTAATCTTTGTGCTGAGACCTCAAGTGCAGGAAGCTGAAACAACAATTTCTCAGGGCCCAGGGAAACTTCAGCAGTTGTCACCTGCTCCAGGGGCTGGAGGGCTGCCAGTGCCTTTACACTCTTGGCACCAAGAGCTGTGACTGACTCAGACTTTACTACTGGAGTGGCTCTTTGGACACGTGAGGACTCCAGTTACACTCCCAGAGCTCTCCCCCACAGCAGCTCCAGGCAAGCTTTATTTCCTTGCTGATCAAAGTGACACTTGGATGTGTGTCTGGCATGAAAGAGGATCAGGGCTCACTGAGAGGCACAATCAATTAGGAAAGCTGTTTGCCTCTGATATTTCTGCCACTGATCAGCAGTTGCTTGAGACAGACAGTGACACAGCTGC
The DNA here is from genome assembly GCF_047830755.1 of Zonotrichia albicollis. Classification (NCBI taxonomy): domain Eukaryota; kingdom Metazoa; phylum Chordata; class Aves; order Passeriformes; family Passerellidae; genus Zonotrichia; species Zonotrichia albicollis. Next base: position 2,512,761 of record NC_133847.1, read on the forward strand.
TGGACCAGCAGACTGGGCAGGCACACACAAAAGGAGGTTTAGGGCTCTACCAGGGATCTCAGCTCCATGATCTTAAGAGTATTGGACAATGTCTTGTACAAGATACATCTCAGGTCTGTAATTTACTGAAGATGGGGCTGGTTTGATGCAGTGAAAGCAGAACAGGTAGGTGTTCACACTGCAGGACCAGGAACAAGAGGGCTGTGAGAAGAGATCCTTTCAGTGAGGTGCAGCCAGTCACCAAGATCAGGCACGGTTCTCAAGCAAGACCTGCCTCAAACATCTCAGACTTGATACAGAGAAATAGTGAACATCAGACTAGATGGGAATCATCACTGATGATCATACAGAATGAACAAGCCACAGACAAAAGGCATCAGGAAAGCTTTTCCCCATCTGGCATTTCACCTGCCTCAGTGCCACTGATAGAGTGCCAGGCAGTATTTTGTTTTTGGCACCTGGAACACAAGGGTATCTTCCTCCTTTGTCAAACAAGGACCTTTGTGACCTGGAAGGAAGTCACCACAAACTTAAATATTACCTTGCCAAAGCTACAAACTCAAGTGTAGAGATACAGGAAGCCACAAAAAATCTCTGCATGAGGAATACCACCAAAAGCCAACACCTCTAACCCATCATGAGGCAATGGTAGCCTAAGATTCCTCCCCAAAACTTCAGTCTATGGGAAAGATCTGCTCTCAGCTCCTGGCTAACAACTCCTGATCTTTCAGATTGCAATGCTGAACCCAAAGAAGGGGAAAGCTGCAGTGAAGAAACTGCAATTATCCCACCATGCATCAGATGGGAACAGATTTGGCTGCCATTGCCCAATCAAGAGCCTTCAAGTCCTGGATCTGCCTCTGGAAGCGCAGTGTGGATCCCTCCCTGTCTCAGGGGCTGCCTCATGTTCATGGCACTGGAAAAGGGCCAGGTTAAAGATGATGGGTGAAGAAGGCCATGGAGTGTTGCAGCTGAACCTAAGCAGTGACAAGTGACTACAAACAGCAGTGAGACACGGAACTACTTTGAGAACTGATCCAAATATTTAAACTAACAAAATATATCCCAGCCTACTCCTGAGCAAAGAGCCCAGCAGTGAGTGCTTCAGGCCAGCACTGCTTCAAGACCTGCACAACTGCTGGTGCAGCCACTGCCACCCACATGGTGCCCACAGCCAGAGCCTCAGACACCTGTACTGCTCATGAGGGGAAAGATCCAGGAATGCTGGGTGAGACAGGAAATCCCTCAGAGCACCTTGGTGTGCTGGTTCCCACCTCAGTGCAGCTGGGAAGCTCCTCTGCAAGCTCTGTTTAACATCAGACACCACAGCAGCTTTCCTGAGCTGGCTGCTCAGAAATATCCTCCAGAGCCACTCCAGCCTGCCCATCCCCTGAAGGAGAGACAGTCACACACAAAGCCTGTGTGTTTCTTATTCCTACAGCACCCAGAACTGGGTGTCCCTGGCAGTGCCAGACTCCACCACACAGATGACAGCACTGTGGATGGCACCAACATGGCATCAGCTGTGTGAGAGAGAGAAGACAGGGCTGGGAAATGGGGATGAGTGATGCTCATTGAATCAACCTGCACGCAAAGTCTGATTTTTTCCAAAGTAAGCAGAAGTTGTAAACATTGTCTCCTACTTTGCTGCTTCAAGAGTCAAGTGGAAGGTGGAGGAGCCCAACCCTCAGAGAGTGGATCAGACCCAGGGCAAGGAACAGCTGCTCTGACACTCTGGGTCTGTGAGCCTTCAGTGCAGGAGGTGGAGCTGAGGAAGACGGCACCTTGCTCCTCTCCCAGGAAAATAAACCAAAGCACTCATGACAAAAGGTTTTCTTTCACCCCCACTTCAGGAAAAGTATTGCACAAAAGTCCTTCAAGGAATGGCTGAGCAGCCAGACACAGCACTGAGAGAAAGCTCAGCATTACCAGTCCTGATTCTGTAACACACGGAAATCCTCTCATTCCACTTTTCTTCTTGGCAGATGAAATCTTTCCACCCTGATAACTCCATCCCCAGCTCACACTCTGGAAGGAACCACCTGCCACAGTGAAACAGAAAGATCTGAAACAGCAGCAACATTTGCTGTGTATAATTCTTTGCAAGAACCTGCTCAGCAGTGCTGGACTCCTGTGAGGAAGAACTCAAAGCAACCCAGAGCTGCTCCACTTTGGATGATCAACTCTGGAACACCCAGAAAATTCCCATTTTCTGCCTGTGCTGGACCTTGCTGAAGGCAGATGATCACAAACTCACCTGAGTTAATAGCATGAATGCATTGTCTGCTCTGAGGTTTTTTTTAAGAAACTCCACACAATGAGCTTCAAGGGCTGGAACTGCATATTTCTTAGCTGTGTAAAGTGTTGTCATAACAGTCTCTGGTCCGATCTGAACTTCGTCTGAGTAAAGAAATCTGAAAACACGCAAACAAACATTGCTGTGGTGAATTCAGGTAACAGGGTAAAACCCCTTCAATTCATAGAAAACATGTTTGTGCCTCTGCCTGTCATCCTGGTCCATTCCCTCTGCTGGAGAGGTAGGAAGGTTTTCACATCCTTTCCATTGACTCTGGTTTACCAAGGTTTTTTTTTTAGCAGCAACTTTTAACAGCTGGGATTTCCACTGAAGCAGCTCAAACTGCCCTTGCATCTCACCACCAGCTCTTAGCCTACCCCTTATACCAGGCTAAAACAGTCTCTAAGGGAACCCCTTAAAATTCATATTTTTGGCTGTTCAATTAGAATAAATAAGGACAAAGATTCAATCTTGCCTGCTTCCCTCAGAAGAGAAGTTCCATTTTACACATTACACATACCCATCCACTGCACACAAGGTGCTTTACCCACACTCTCCTTTCTCATCTCTTCACTTCACAGACTGAATTGTTTCATTTCACGGCACAGATGTTTAAGTACAGCTCACAGTGGAATTTCAGCACAAAGCAAGAGTTAACTGCAGTGAAAAACAAGGACTGCCATGCTGCAGCAAAGCACCAGCCTTCACTGTTAGGCCAAAACAAGGAAGGACATTCATGATGTGAAAAACAAAGGAAACCTGACTGAGCCCCCTAATACCTGAACTTACTGACCAGAGACAGGAACTGAGGCTGAGCTCAGTAAAATTAGTGATGCAGTGCTTTAGTCCTTCTCACAGAATTCCAGAATGGTTTGGCTGGGAAGGGACCTTAAAAACTGTCCTGTTCCAGCCCTGCCATGGGCACAGACACCTTCCACACCTCCCAGCCCTGCCCAGCCTGGCCTTGGGCACTGCCAGGGATCCAGGGGCAGCCCCAGCTGCTCTGGGAAATCCATTCCAGGCATGGATTCCACAATTCCTGATTCCCAATCTCCCACCCAGCCCTGCCCTGTGGCAGTGGGAGCCATTCCCTGTGTCCTGTCCCTGCAGGCCTTGTCCCCAGTCCCTCTGCAGCTCTCCTGGAGCCCCTGCAGGCCCCAAAAGGGGCTCTGAGGTGTCCCTGGAGCCCTCTCCTGTCCAGGTGAGCACCCCCAGCACAGAAGCAAAGCAGATTACTTCAGTCCCCAATTCCTGCTTCCAGCCCTGCTTCCCCAAGGACTGAACACACCTGAACCCATTTCTGTTCTCACTGAAATCAAGGGCACTGCTCAAATCCCTTGGATTCCAGTCACAGGGCTTGGGATCTGCCAGGGGCTCTGAGCTCTCCCTGGAGCCTTCCCTTGTCCAGGTGAGCACCCCCAGCTCTGCCAGGGAACAATTCCTGCCCAATATCCCATCTAAATACGATCTTTTTTCCCATCTAAATGGATTTTTTTCCCATCTAAATGGATTTTTTTCCCATCTAAATGCCACTTTTTCAGTAGGAAGCCATTCCCTGTGTCCTGTCCCTGCAGGCCTTGTCCCCAGTCCCTCTCCTGGAGCCCTTCAGGCCCCAAAAGGGGCTCTGAGCTCTCCCTGGAGCCCTCTCCTGTCCAGGCTGAACAGCTCATGCAGAGCTGTGGGGTTTTTTCCTGTATCTCCTTTAAGCAGTGGAGCATTTGCCAGTCAGGATCTCAAGGACACAAAGCACAGAGATGCAATATTGTGTTAACTGTGCTTGGCATCCCTGTTCCAGGGGACATTTTGGAAACTCCAGCAATGTTTTGCTCTGCCTTTCTCTGAAGGGGACACAGCAGGTTGTGTGGCTGCTGCTCCTGGAAGGGCTCTTCCAGGGGGATCCAGGCAGCTTTTCCATCTGCAGCAGAGCAGCTCCTGCTCCTCCAGCCAGAGAAGGCCAGGATGCCATTCAGGGCATCCTGATCCACAGGCAGGGAAGCACTGAAAGCAGGCTTTGTGCTGCTCCAGGGCATTTGGCAATAGCAGCATCATGCCACAGGTTAATCAATGTGGTTTGCACACACCCTTCCCCAGCCCCATTTGCACTGAGCAATCCTTTCTGTTCCAGATTAAAAGAACACAGTGGCTCTAAAACCAATTATTCGTTTACTTCAGTGACTGTGTCAGTATTTCTGTTTACCACAGTGTGTGCTAAGAGAGACAACAAGAGTGAAAAAACTGTGAAAAAACCCAGTATCCATTCAAAAGAACATTTAGACTGTAAACCCAGACAATCAGATATGTTCTTATCTTTGGGTTAACATAATAATAATAATAATAATAATAATAATAATAATAATAATAATAATAATAATAATAATAATAATAATAATAATAATAATAATAATAATAATCTTACACAATTACAGCAAACCTGTTAAAGGTCACAAGCCCACAAACTCCATCACAATCCAGCATCCAGATGGGACCTTCTGCAGAACATTCAGGATGGGCACTTGGTTCCTGGATAAGCTCCTGATCCTACAGCATTAGATCATGGCTTGGACCAAGTCCAGAGACACATGTAAGGATCAGCTGCCATTCCAGATCAGTGTTTGGAGAGACTGGTTTTACTCCAGGAACTCACACCACATACTTGGTCAGCTCTCTCCTGGAAAGCAGCACCCAAACTTCCTCTGGTACAAGGTCTGAGCATTTAAAAAGCAATTTAAAAATTCATTTCTAGATTGAAGCACCCAAGATGTCAGTGGAGCATGGGCACAGCTCAGAAGCACTGAGGTAATCTATCAATGACTTCTTCCATAAAAAATAGTCAATATTTCTGTTAAAATCCACCGAAACTTTTGTCTTTTGAGATGATGGGTTCTTGTGAGATGATGGGTTCTCTCTCGTGAAATCGCTGTTTAATCAAGTGCTGAAATCTCAGTACTGGCAGGGAAACATCAGGATTTTTGCCTCTAAATCACTGGATATTTGGGCCTCACAAATATCTAGTGAATCTGTGAATTTGATTTAAAGATAGTTACAAGCTCTGCACTCCAGAGAGATCCACATGGCTGACAGGCACACACCAATTAGAGGGATTCCCCACGTGCTGGTGTCTGCTTTAAACCGAGCCAAAGGGGAAGGGGCTCGGGGCTCCCAATTATTTCTGGCCTTTCATTCTAGCCCAGATCAATTTTAAAACATTCCAAGACAGCACAGGCACGACCAAAGCACTTTCTGAAGGCAAAGCAAAAAGTGTGCCAGAGCTATATATAGTGGCTGCTCCCAGTGGGAAGCGAGTGGGGAACATGTCAAGAGCACAGGACTGGAAACCCCTGGAAGGAGGTTACAGAAATCCTACAGAAACAGGACAATGATTCCCAGCCTCCACTCAGGATTGCTGCTGGATGTTGTACAGCACCAGCCAAGCTTAAAGGAATTGGTGAATAGGATGTTACAGCCCCTTCTTCCTCCTCCTCCAGCACACAGACTTGCAACACACACTGAAAATGTAAATTCAAACCCAGGGATAAAACCCACACAAAGGCTGATACCACATGGAATGGCTGAGATTTATTACACACCCCTGCTTACCTGTTACAACTTGCTCACGACCTAAACAAGCTCCAAGTGTTTGCAACTCACCGAGCTTTCAAAAGATCCCTTTTCCCCTCTTCTCTCAAAGAGCATTAGGATGAAACCAAACCAATGAGTGAGTAAGAAGCTATAACACAATCAATGGCCAATATTATATATATTTATATATTTTTAAATGTAGCTACAGTAGACTTTTACCCAAGAAAACAGGGATTTAACATCAGCATTTAAATACCATTGAACAGGCATTTCATTTTGGAAATTAACAATAATCTCCATTCTGCAAATACTTCCCTGCTTTCATTAAAACCAATTTTTTGCCAGACTAAATCTGTGCATCCCAGTCATCCTGTGCTTACTTGAGCAGAGCCAGGAAGGCAGCAGGCTCCACGTCAGGCAGCTCAATCTCAGTGGAGGTTGTGGCCATGCCACCATTGAACATGGCATCGAAGACAGCGCTGCCCACGGCCAGCACGAACCTAACGTGGAGAAAAAACCAAACATGCAAATAAAACCTTATGTGAAATCATATTCATATTCCAAAAAAATCCCAGGCTGGTTGCTTAGCCCTAAATCCACCCTCAGGGAAGGCAAATCGTTTGTGGAGTTAAAGCAAAAGTGTTTTGCAAGAGCAGGGAGGGTCAGGATTGCAGCTCCTTAACTGCAAAGCACCAAAGCTGCAAGAACTTCCCTCTGAGCCCTGTCCTGGCACACAGAACAGGAATGGCTCCCCACAGGCCACATTTTGGGAATTATGGAATAGAATACACATGCTTTGTAAAGCCCCTGTAGGAGCCTATGCATAACCTGTTAAAAATGCGTATTTTATGATTGGTTTGTCACAAATATTAAAATGAATATTATATGTGTTGTGTTAGAAAGTAATGCTGTATTAATTCTCTTAAGTAGTGTGTTAAATATAGTTTGGGGTTTAAAAAAATGTTAAAATAGAAACTATGCTATGTAAGATACTTGCACTGAGATAGCAGCTACAAGACACCTACATCTTTCAGAGAAAAAGAATTTATTGCTCTTTTATCAGAAGAAATTAACTTCTTCCCACCTCAAAGGTGTTGTTAAGATTCAGAAGAAGTTAACGATGACCAGACAGAATCCTGTGTTTGAATGGAATTTGTGCATCATGTATGAAGTGTATGAATATGCAACAGGTTACTGTTTTTAAGGGTTAATCCTCTGTTAACTGTGTCCTTTTTCAGGCTCGTGCTGCCCAGAAAAAGGTACCTGCACATCTGTAACTCTTTGTCTCTACTGTCTCCTAATTCAAATTGTCCAAATTATTATTATTACTCTAATTGTATTACTATTTTTATAACCATTTTATTACTATTAAACTTTTAAAACTTTAAAAACAAGTGATTAGCATTTTTCACATAATCCCAACGCTGAGAAGCAAAGAAACAGCAAAGTGAAGGAATTCAAGCTCTTCCAGCAAACAGAGCCCAAGTCTTGCTGCAACTCCCCACAGTCACCAATTGGAAACACTTCTGGAAAACTGCACACTACCCACAGGCACACACCTCTGGTGATGGCAGAGCAAGCTCCCAAAACACAGAACTGCACCAGGAGCTGCAGATGCCAAGCCCTGGCACAGGAGCTGCCCTTGCCATGTGGCTGAGAGCTTCCATGGATAAGCTGCTCTGGGCTCAGGCAAACCAGCACAGAGAGGTGCACACAAACCTCAGCACTGCTGGGAGCTTACATGGCACACAGAAGGATGTTCTGAAAGCAGGAACTTAAAACAGGTTTGATACCAAAAATTATGTCCCAGCACCCCCATACAAACAAGATGATCCTCCCCCAACAGACATCTCCTGTTTTAGGAGGAAGCTCAGGCCTGGGCTGCTGAGGGGTCTGTGTATATGTAAGCTGCTGTTCCTGCCTCAGGACTTAAAAAGCCATTTTGAAAACTTTCTTGTTCAAAAATACAGAAATGAGCTTTTGCCATGAAGGATTCCTGTGCCTGCCACCATGCAGCTCCCTGAAGTTAAACTGAAGGTCACAGCTCAGCACAGAAGGGAAGCAGAGCAGCCCAGGCTGCAGGAGATGACTGCAACCACTTCTCTACCAACTAGGAAATGGAAAAAGCTGGAATATTGCAGGTTCTTGCTGCAGGGGTTTGATGCACACTTCCAGAGAAGCAGCAAGAACTGCAGGCAGAAATTCTGAGAAGACAGCAGGCATGGAGCAGAAACCTCCAGCACTACGGGGGAATTTCAGTCAGATTTCACAGGAAATGACCTTTTAAAAGTAGGAAATTTCCATTTAAACAATGTTTTCATTTTCTCCCTTTTCCCTCCCCTCCCATCCAGAGGAGGTTTCCCAGGGATACAAAGCAGTGAAGCTCCATGGATGAGCCAGGCTCATTTGCTGTGACGGAGTTTGGCTGACGAGCTGGCTCATTGTTCCTGATGGGCTCAGGGAGCTCCGGACAAACCACAGTGGTTACAAAAAAGTACACACATGCATATTTCTGTCAAACCATTCTCAAGAAAAATGTCAAGAAAAATAAAAACCTTCCTCACAATACCAGAATTGCCAGATGAAACAAAAATCCTTGTTCCTCCAAAAGCAGCGATGGTGGCAAAACAATTGCCGGCATTGTTTGATACCAAAAATTAACATATATTAATTGCACTCTCAAATTTTCATTCTCACAGCCAGCACAGTACAGGTCCTCAATGAGCAAGAGCTTTCAGAAGCTATTTGAAAAGGGCATTCATTAAAAAAAACCCTCAAATGTTTGCTTCCATTTCAGTCGGGAACAAATCAGTCAGATTTTGTAAACTGCTGAGCCCTAATAGGATCCCAGGAGGTGCCAGAGAAACCCAGGACTCCACATCTGAAGTTCTCTTAAAGCACTAAGAGAACATAATTAACATAAGAAAATCCCTTTCTCTCTGCAGTGTTTTCTTAAGCTGCTCTAAAAGGAAAAGCAGGGATGCTCACCACTCCTCCCACACCATCCACCAGCTTCCCCCAGCCACGCAGGTCTGCAGGAGGAAGAGATGGGATTTGTTTCAGATGGGAAAATCCAACAGAGAAATTATTTTTAAACACTTTTGTGGCCAAAACAGAGTGGACTACTGAAAGGAGGCAGAGAAATAAGCAGAAATAGAACTAAAGAATTAAGAAAGCAACACCTGATTTCTCCTCATTCCCTCTGCACCAGGAAGAGCCAAAGTAAACTGACTGTCAGTGGTGAGAGTCACAGGAACTTCCTTGAGGTTAATTTGTCTTCAGAAGGATCCAAAGCTGACTACAGGCTGTGGAGGGCCTGCAAGAAAATGTCTTTCCTTCTGCTGTTTTGTTTCCTGACACAACTTTCACTGCTTCATGCTCACCTTGGCACCACTTGTCACCTGGTTTCATCTGCACACCCACCAGCACTGCTCCCTTCCCAGGCACTCCAGTAACACCAATAACAAAAGAAACCACTCAAAACCCACAACTACCCCGTGCTGCTGAACAGCTCCCTCCTCCATCTGCACAGAGAAACCTTAAAATATCTATTCCAGAAGAGCTGGCATAGGAACACAGCAACACAGGAGCTCAGAGACACCAGAGGTGATGGGAAGATGCTGATGATGATGGTGGGCTAAATGAGCTTTGCTTGGTCGTATCCTGTGCAAGCTGTTCCAGCTCCAGAGCTCAGTCCCCAAGGGCACTGGGTGCCAGAAGCCAGCTCGCTCTCAGACCAAGGCCGCGGGTCAGCCCTAGCAAGCAGGGAATATTCAGCTCTCAGTGATCAGGCAGCTCCTGTGATTTCAGCTTTGCTTGCTAGGCAGCTTTCCCTTGGCCTAAGGCTCCAGCAGAGGGTAGAGAGAGGAGAAGCAGAAGACGCTGGCTGTTCCACGAGTATGGCTTTATTGGAGGGTCCGTGAAGGGTCTCAGCTCTTCTTCTTCCGAGTTAGTAGGGGTACAGTATGCTACTTTTATACCCTTGGCCTGGATCCAATCCTGACCAATGGCAAAGGTGTTAGAGTGACCATAAGTGACCAATGGTAGGTTTAACACAATATTGCCTTCCATGGCTATAGGGATAAGGTACAAGGCGGATGTCCCTGGAGACAGGAAACTTCTTTGCCGCTGTGTCAGCATTCTGTTCTCCAAGGGGCCCTGGCTAAACCTGAGGGGTTTACTACAGTGGGCTGCCTGCAGAGGATGCAGACCCTGGTGAAAGGAGCAGGAGCCATGGGACACAGGATCTGTGAGTGAACACATGCCCAAGACAAGACAGGATGGCCTCAGAAGAGACTGCTGGAAACAACAGCCAAATCTTACTCAGGCTGTCCCCGAGCTGTAGATCTCCCAGGCTGGAGCACACACAGGGCTGCATCCCCACAGTTTGCCCTGCTCACTCTCAGGCCCTGTTTTCTGGCCAATTAACAAGTTTAATTATGACACCCATGCAGTTCCTGGCTGATGAGGTTTAGCCATTTCTAATTCCATTGATACTGGGCTCGACAAAGCAGATCTGGAAAAAGACAAAAAACCCTTTCCCTCTTATTGCTGGGTCTAATCAATGAGTTGACCTTGGCCATGCTGGTGCCCTGGAGCTTTGAGGCAGCTGCTTGGCCTGGCCTTGGCATCAAAAAAAAATTTAAGGCCATTCCATCTTCTTCATGGCGGATTCAGCAGCAAGAGGGAATGAGCTGAAGGCTCAGAGACAGGGCCTGCTTCAAGGTAGGCAAGGAACTGCCACAGGGTCTGGAGTCTCCTCCAGGTGGGAAACACCTGATCTTCTCAAGGCTGCAGATACTTGGACAGGTGACCCTTCAGTTCACACCTTTTATCCTCAAACTGGGCTCTCACACACAAAATGAATGTTTGTTCTTAGCTGCTCTGTGAGGTTTTTTTTGTCTGTTTCTGTGGCTTGATACGAACTGTTGAGCCAAAGAATCCCAGATTGGTTTGGGTGGAAGGGATCTTAAAGCCCATCCAGTGCCACCCCTGCCATGGCAGGGACACCTCCCACTGTCCCAGGCTGCTCCCAGCCCTGCCCAGCCTGGCCTTGGGCACTGCCAGGGATCCAGGGGCAGCCCCAGCTGCTCTGGGCACCCTGTGCCAGGGCCTGCCCACCCTCCCAGGAAAGAATCCCTTCCCAATACCTAATCTAAATCTCCCCTCTTTTCAGATTAGGGCCATTAACTGAATTTTCCAGGTGCACTCAGAAACACACCTGAACCTACAGCTCTGTCAGAAACCTCTTCTGGCACCAGTACCTGTGGACAACATCACCTGTGCTCACCGGGCACACCCCACTTCATCACCTCAACCTACAAACCCTCCACATTCCCCCAGCTCCATCCAGGAGAAGACAGACCAGGAATCACCTGCACCAACACTCCCAGCTGGCACAGGACTGTATCTCTTGGAATATTTGTGTTTCCCAATCTGCTGCCAAAGCCATTCCCAGCACACCATGAAGTCACATCGAGGATGCTGCAGAACCACTCCTCAAGGCACCACAAGGAGCTGTCCAAGAACCCAATTCAGGAGTTGCTCCTCCTGCAGCCATGCTTGCCTGGTCTAAAAATTTACACAATTAAACCAGACTGCAGAAATACTTACCTGGGAGCTGTGCACTATTGTGCCAGGGGTGGTTTAGATTGGATATTAGGGAAAATGTCTTTACAGAAAGCACTGGAATGGGCTGCTCAGAGTGGGGGTGGAGTTACCATTCCTGAAGTGTTCAAAAAACACAGATGTGACACTTGGGGACATGGTTTAGTGGTGAATGTGGTGGTGCTGGGCTGAGGATTGGATCTGATGATCTTAAAGGTGTTTTCCAGCATTAATAACTCCATGAGTTTATGATTTCAGACATCTGACAAAGCACCAGCACCTGCCCTGGTCACTGAAACAAAACAGCACCTCTCCAACTGAACCCATGGCTGCTTTGCAACTCAATTCCAACCCAAAGTATCTTCTGCCACTGAGGTGGGAAAACTGAGCACAGAAGGGGTCTGGGTGGTTTTATTTTAGGCTCTCTTATTTCTGAAATAACCACAGTACTTCATAAATCACCAGGATATCCCAGCTGTAACATCACACGGACAAGTTTTACTAAAATCTCTAGAACCTTAGGTGGGATGTCACACCATGACACACTCCATTCTATCTTTACCACCCAGAGCACCAGATGAATTTCATAGCAATTAAGCAGCATCTCACTTTGGGGACAATTTTTTTTTTTTTTAATCTTCATTTATTTTCCATTTATTTCTGGGCTGAACATCACCTGTCCCCACCCAGCAAGCCTAGTTCTCAGGACAGGAGCAAGCTTACCCAAATACTAATTAAGCTTCAAATTATAAGAGAGCAAAGCTGACACTCTAAAACCAGCCTAGAACAAGTGTGGTTTGTTCTTAAAGTGAGAGAAAAGGGGGAAATCTGAAGGGGGAACTTCCAGTAACATGAGCACTTAGGAGAAAAGCAATAGTTTGAAAGTGTTTGGAGCGAGGCTCCCTTTGCCAAGCACCACTTCCAGGTACAACAAGAAACCAATTAAAGTTGGTTCCATCTCTGAGCTCTTCCTTGGGAGGAAGAGGGTGGCACACACGGATTCACTGGAGCTCCCCCAAGGAACCAGCTGAATGTCAATCAGCCACATCAGATCTGCATCACCCAGGTGGAGGCGATTCCCAGCTCCACAATTCCCAGCTCCTCTGAGCTGCAAATTCTTAAATGGCAGCTCAGCCCTAAGCATTAACCACTACAGGTTATTCAGGCCGAGGTGTCATTCTCAACACAGCTCTTCATGGTAGTGGATTAACCCCCAAAACACAGGGCTTCAGAAAAGATTCAATAAAGGTCATTTTAAAATTAAAATGTTCCACCTGAAATTTGGGGTCTCAAATCATTGTTCCTTCATTTCCATCCCCAATGCTCTCAGGATTTTGGTGATCTCTGTCAGCAGGGATCAGGCAGATGAGGGAGACTATTCCTCCCCTCCTCCGCTTCCCACCAAACCAAGGGTTACTTCCAAGTGACACCCAGGGATGTGAGGTTGTCCCACTCACTCCATCCCTCTGGAAAAAACACTCTCACCCAAACCCTGAATGCATCCTGAGCTGGTGGCACTGAGGAAAGGCACAACACTGTCCCAAGGCTGGAAGAGATCAGGGGCAGCACTGCCTGACCTCAGTGGGGGTTCCATGCTCGGGATCTGTCCCTGAGCAGGGGGTGAAATGTGGGGGGCAGTTCTGTGAGCCCCTTTTCTCTCCTCACAGGCGGGTGCAGCAGCCCAAACCCCGCACCCTGTACCCCACTCGATGGCACATCACCCCCCGAGGCTGCAGGAGAACCCACAGCGCTCCCAGGGCCATCGCTGAGGGGCAGTCTGGGGATGAGGGGCCATCCCCGATGGAGAGCAAAGGGATCATCCCTGAAGAGGATGAAGGGCCATCCCTGAGGAACTGTTCTGAGAATTAAGGAGACATTCCCTGAGGAGCAGTTTTGGGGAGAAGGGGGCAGTTCTCTGAGGAGAAACACAAGGGAGCAAAAGGAGCAATCACTGAGAAGCAGTTCTGGGGGATAAGGGAGTGATTCCCTGAGGAACAACATAGAGGGGTGAGGAGAGCAATCTCTGATGGGAAGTGAGGGGGAAAAAGATGCAATTCCTGAAGGGAATATGTGAGCAATTCCCTCAGGGAATAACGGGGGGCGGGGGAAAGGGGGAGACGAGCCATCCTCGAAGGGCAATTAGGGGGTTGAGAGGGTGATCCCTGACAGGAGGAGGAGCGATGCCTGAGGGGCACTTTTGTCAAATATAAACGAGCGATTCCCTTTATCAGTGTGGGGAGAATGAGAGGATGCCCCCAGGCCCATCGAGCCGGCGCCCACGACCCTGCCGAGGCCCGGGACCCGCGGCCACCCCGCAGGGCCATAGGGCTGGGTACCCCCACATCCCTCATCCCTCCCGCATTCCCGGATCCCCACGCGTGGGACCCCCGCGCCCCCCGCCCCACCTGTGCGCCGGGATGCGCTGGGAGCCGCGGCCCTTCCCCACCAGGAAGTGCACGTCGCTGAGCACCTCGTTGTTGAAGAGGAACGCGAACCGCTCCTGCACCGTCGGCTTCGTCGCCTGCCAGTTGTACACCGGCTCCCGCTGCAGCGCCCCGCCAGGACCGCCCGCCCCGCCGGCTGCCCCCGCCGCCCCCGCCGCCGCCGGGCCCCCCGCGCCGCCGCTGGCCGCCGGCGGGTTGGCGGCGCCGCTCTGGTTGTAGGTGAGGCCGGGCGGCGAGGCGGGCGCGCCGTTGGTGCAGGCGGCGGCCGCGGCCCCGTTGCCCGGCGGGGGCGGCGGCGGCTGCGGGCAGGAGGAGGAGAGGCCGCCGGGGCCGCCGCTCCCTCCGGCCGCCATCTTGTGCGGCGGGGCCGCGGGGGCGGGCGGCGCGGGGCGGCGCTGCAGCAGCACCAGCACCAGCAGCGGCGGGCGGGACACGGCGGCAGGCGGGACGGGGACGGGGGCGAGGGCCGCGGAGATGTCGGCGGTAGCGTCGATGGCGGTGGCGTCGATGGCGGTGCGGATGCAGAGCGCCGGGCAGCAGCGGCGCATGGGGCGGGCGCCGCCGCCGGCCGGGCACGGGGGAGCGGCGGAGGCGGCGGCGGGGCGGGGAGAGGGCGTGGGGCGGCGGGCGGGGCCGGCACGGAGGGGGAGGATGGAGGGCGATGCGAGGGGGAGTGAGGGGGTTTTACCTGACGGGATAATCCCTGAGGGGGCGATCCTTGAGGAGGATGAGGGTCCATCCCTGAGGAACACTTTTGGAGATGAGGGGGCGATCCCTGAGGGATCTTTTGAGGGTAACGGGGCATTTCCCTGACGAGCAGCAGAGGGGAGCAATCCCTGAAGGGCACTTTTGGGCAAGAGGGGATGAGACCCTGAGGAACCAGTGTGGATGAATGAGAAAGGCAGTTTTGATGGGCGATCCCTGGAGACAGTTTGGGGGATGAGGGGACGATCCCTTAGGGAGAGTAAAGGGATGATCCCTGAAGGGCTGATCCCTGAAAAGGATGGGGACTATCCCTGAGGGGCAGTCTGGGGGACAAAGGGGGCGACCCTTGGGGCAGTGAGGGTCAGTCCCTGAGGGACGGTCTGGGAATGAGGGGGTGATCCCTGAGGGGAATAAAGGAATGATCCATGAAGGAGTAATCCCTGAAGATGATGAGGGGCCAAACCTGAGGAACAGTTTTAAGGAAAAGGGAGCATTTCCCTTAGGAGCAATGTGGAAGGGGCAGCAAGAGGAGCAATCCTTGAGGGGCAGTTTTGGGGATGAGGGAGTGATCCCTGAGGAGGATGAGGGCGCATCCCTGGGTGGAAGGAGGAGGAGCAGGGAAATGGGAATGATTTCCCGAGGAGCAATGAGGAGGGCAGGGGGTGAGGGAAGCAATCCCTGAGGGACAGTTTTGAGGGACAAGGTTCCCTGAGGAACAGTGGGGGGGTGTGACAGAAGCAATCCCTGAGAACCAGTTTGGAGATAATGGCGATTCCCTGAGGAGCAGTGTGAGGGGGTCAAAGGGGAGCAATCTCTGAGGGGTAATTTTGAAGGATAAGGGGAGCATCCTGTGAAAGGGGTTATTCTGAGGAGGATGATGGAGCCCAGAGAGCAGTTTGTGAAGGGATGAGAAA